>NC_136937.1:18123157-18133157 GCF_949987615.1 Pollachius pollachius | reverse complement strand
TTAGTAGTTGGGAAAAATTCCACAGCTTTAATGTCACAGCCTTACTCGTCGTTTTGTTACTCTCTGTTAAAATCAAAAACATATTTTTTGGTTTCAGGGGTTGTTTTGTCACAGTGAGTGCAACAAGTTGAATTTAACTACTCACGATGATGGAGAACAACAAAAAATACAATTCAGAGCAGTGTTGTCTGCTGCTCTGAATGTCAAAGCAACATTTGTGAGTCCTTGAAAATCCTCCTTGCTCCCCAGTAGATACCTGGTATACCGAGCTATGGTCATCAATGTGAATGATGATGGATGAAATGCAAACACAACTTTCCAGAAACTAAGGAATGTATAAAAAAAATAAAACATATTTTGAAAACGAATAATAAAAGAAGTGATTAAAGAAGACTGATGACCAAACATGTATTACGACTCTAAACCTCAAGGCCCCTCGCTATCAGCAGCCCCTCGCACTCTCAGTTCTGCCCTATCTCCCCTAGCAACTGGACCACATGTGTGATGGTCGGTGGGTTTTATGGAAGCCAGGTCCTTCTCGGGGCTGCTGATAGGCTGCTTCTACCCAGTGTCCCTCTCCACAAACACTGGCTTCCTCCCCCACCTCCTCCACGCTCTGCCTTCCCATAACACTCTGCAGACAAAGGAGGTACGGTGCCAAGCTAAACAAGAAGCAGACCACCTCTCCCCTCCGCTAAGTGTTGATGGAACAAACCATGAACACTCTTTAGTTTTTTCTCAGAATTTGCAAATCATTCCTGGTGTTGATTGTATTGACTAAGCATGGTGTGTGGTGTTCGTTGCGGTCACTAATAGGATGGCAATGACACAGTCATCAGAGTTTAAATAACTGAGGTCAAGGTTGTACTGACATGAAGCAATGAAGCTAATAGCCAGTTACCTGTATGTTTGCTGGTGGTACAACACTTAATCATAGGACCTAACCAGACAGAGGAGCTCCAACAGGGGCCTCATCACCTCGTCATCATCCCATCATTGATCAAATCTTTCTGGGGTCGAATGTCCAGCATGACCCCCTCATATTATTGGTTATGAAGGGGGTGAGCATGGGTGTGTAAATAATTCCATATGCTAGCACAGACACATGGAGGCACACACATACACATGCAGACAATTCAACACACACACACACACACACACACACACACACACACACATAGACACCCACACAGGCACGTATAGACACACAAAGACAGATCCACACAAATAATGCAAACAAACACACACACACAAGCACACACACACACACACTTAAACATGCACACACACACAAACACAGAGACACGTATAGACAAACACAGACAAATCCACACAAATAACTCCTTCACACACTCTCATCCTGTCTTGTCTGACAACTCAAAGTATTGCTCACAACTGTCACAATTTTATTTTCATGTTGTTGATATTCAGAATAACTGTAATCATCACAACCCATGTCTCGGGATACATCTCTATTTATTTCCCCAGGGCTTTCACCAAATCATAGTAGACCGCATTGTGCCCGTTCGGAACGGAACAAAGAGGAGCAACAGATCAGAGTGAAGAGGGGGCAGAAGAGTCCGCCATAGAGACAAGTACACCACCACGGACTGACGTCCCTGACAGCCTGATTTCCTCCCTCCCTGTCTCACTGACTTTGTTTACCATTTCCAACATAACCTTCAGAGGTATACTTTGGTCTATTCAAACCTGCAATCCACGGCTGATGCTCACCCACACCAACATCCAGCGCATCACGCACATCCCCGCTGGAAAGACTTCAGATCTCACGCGGCCGCACTAAATGTCCAACAACTTGTTGTGATCACTTTAAACTGTGAGGTGGTGTTCAGTCTGGCCCTAAGCAGTGATGGCCTGTAGGGGTTATCTTAAGTGGCACTTTAGATAGCACCTGGCTCTGCCCGGCTGCACAACTGCACTTTTTCTTTGCTAGATGTTTTTTCTTTCAGGTTCGCACAAAAGTGTGAGTCCCAAATCATAAACGCTATATAATGCGATTCAGATAACATTATCATTAGGATCATCTTTGTGTATTAATAAGACCAATTGACTAATGACAAACGAGAAATCCGCCTTTTTCTTTTTCTTTCTCTCGCATATAAGTACACTGCTACTAAAACACTGCTTATTGAGATACAGAAATCACAAAAGACCCAGCACCACCTCCACCAGTACCACCTCCACCTCCTCCACCACCACCACCTCCACCACCACTATGCCAGTGTGATTAAAGCCATACCCCCCCACACTCCTTCCAGGCATTGTTCAGGCTGGAATGTCCAGGGGAGGGTCGGAGCCGCTTGCAGGGGGTGGAGGAGGGATCAGGGCTCTCTCTGTGAAGCCTTAAATCACAGCAGAACCACAGCTCCCTCACGCCAGAGAACAGCCGGGACAACGCGGGACGCTGGGCCAAAGACCAGTGAGGAAGAGGCCAAATTGGCAGTCGGAGTGTAATGGTGGTTAGGACTTAGTTACTGTTACGGTTAGGACTTAGTTTGTGCAATGGATGGACTTAGTTAGGGTCATGGTTAGGACTTAGTTAGTGGTATGTTTAGGACTTAGTTACTGTTACGGTTAGGACTTAGTTACTGTTACGGTTAGGACTTAGTTAGTGGTATGTTTAGGACTTAGTGTTATGTTTAGGACTTAGTTAGTGGTATGTTTAGGACTTAGTGTTATGTTTCGGACTTAGTGTTATGTTTAGGACTTAGTTAGTGTTATGTTTAGGACTTAGTTAGTGTTATGGTTAGGACTTAGTTAGTGGTATGTTTAGGACTTAGTTAGTGTTATGTTTAGGACTTAGTTAGTGGTATGTTTAGGACTTAGTGTTATGTTTCGGACTTAGTTAGTGTTATGTTTAGGACTTAGTTAGGGTCATGGTTAGGACTTAGTTAGTGTCATGGTTAGGACTTGGTTAGGGTCATGGTTAGGACTTAGTTAGTGGTATGTTTAGGACTTAGTGTTATGGTTAGGACTTAGTTAGGGTCATGGTTAGGACTTAGTTAGTATTATGGTTAGGACTTAGTTAGTTTTATGGTTAGGACTTAGTGAGTATTATGATTAGCACTTAGTTAGGGTCATGGTTAGGACTTAGTTAGTGTCATGGTTAGGACTTGGTTAGGGTCATGGTTAGGACTTAGTTAGTGGTATGTTTAGGACTTAGTTAGTTTTATGGTTAGGACTTAGTGAGTATTATGGTTAGGACTTAGTTAGGGTCATGGTTAGGACTTAGCTGGTGTCATGGTTAGGACTTGGTCAATGCTATGGTTAGCCTGACATCACCACATTCGTTTTTTGATTTGTCTGGAATCTTGAACCTCTTGACACCATTGGTTAGACCAATCAGAGCAATGAGACGTGTGATACAGTGCTGAGCGGAAATTCAACTTTTACCAAATAGTACCGGAAGTAACGCAAACATCTTCCTCATCGGCAAAAGCTTTAGGTGAAGTATGCTTAGATTGTTTAGGGAAAACATGCTGTATCCTACAGTTTGTGTCATACTAACGCGATAGCCACTGAAATAGATCATTCAATCCATACCAGCGGCAGCCATCTTGGTTGTCGGTTTTCATCGTATCAGACACGCCCAATAGTAGATCAATAGTAGGTTGTGATTGGCCCGACCCGGGCCAGGTCTGATGGAAATCTGTTTGAACAGGAGGGGGGCAGACCCATATGCAAATAAACCAGAGCACACAGAGTCATGTGGTTCCCAGAGTAGGTTACGAATAGCGGAACAGGAAGACCACCTCTTTCCCTGTCCTTTCTAATTGGCATGGTACGTGACACCTGCAGGTGATATTTCTCATGTTGTTCCACAATCAGACACAAAACACCTGTGTGCATGTAGGGAATAGGGACACCTGTGCTACACATTTTCAAGCACAAAGGCAAACCAGCATAGTTTAGAACGACATCAATTTCTGACCTGCCAATGGCAGAGGCAGGAGCAGCTTATCAGCGCTGTGTGGCCAGGCAGTGTTTCATTCATTCCAGCCTGTTTGATGTCTACATAAAGATGCATTCACTCCCAGGCAGAATCCTGCCTTATCTCTGCTGGCCAGAGCCGAACTGACGACACACGGGCACACACACAGACACACACGCAAACACACACGCTGGTGACTGCAATCTGGTCAATGCCATTTCATCATTCCCCCAAGGAGTTTCTCTGCTGGATACCTCTCTGTCCACATCTATGGACCAATAGGAGCGCTAGCAGACAGTAACAGGGCAAGGTAGGGGTGCAACTATTGGTTAGGAACAAGGAAGAGAGGGGAATGGTTGAAACTATGAGGAGAGAGGGAAATGTTAGTGAGAAACAAGTGAGGGAAAACAGCACAATCAACAAATTAAAATAACAACAATGCTGCCAATGATGACGACATGAAGGTAAAGGAACAGAGGAAAACTGTGGAGCATAATATTGAGAAAGAAAAATATAGAGTGAAAATGAATAAAGGGGGCGGGGGGTGGGGGAGGGGAGAAAAAGGGCTCTGTTACCAGATGGTCTAAAGTCCATCCTCCTTTACCGGCTGGTTCACAGGCTATCACCCACTCCAGACAACAGCTGGTGACTGAGCACCGCACCACTGACCTTACAAACAGTCGATTACACACCACAGACCCTGCCCAAGCCTCCTCCCTCCCAGCCACACCACCCTGGGGCCAGGAGAGGTGGCCTCTCTGGTCTCAGCCAGGAGACAGACCTGGGACCATCACACGGCTGCGCACTGTTGTGGGACTGGGTTTGAACCCTGATGTCCACAGTTCACCTGTAGGCATCGTTAGGGTTCTACTCTTGAACTCCTATCTGCTCCTTAAAGCTTGGGTAGGCAGGCAGCTTTGGAGGAACCACCCAGAGTAAGCTACATATTGGAAGTATCCAACCGAAAGCTTGTAGCTTTGGCAATACGTCTGCCTAACTTTGATGAAGACGTGCACTTATGCGCAATGAGTACACGCAGATTGACGGGTAGGTAGGTATACAGACAGACAGGCTTATTAAAGGCCTGCGAAAACCATTGATATTTTTAGGGCATTTTATTGATTCACTGTTTTATCAGGATGTAGAGAGAATTTCCACAAATATGAAAAAGAATGCATTAAAATCGATTGTCTACTCTAGTTTTAATGACCTGTATCTCAATTAAGTTTAAGTCGCCTTGGGTAAAAGTGTTTGACTGAATGACCTGCATGTCAAAACAGTTAAAAGTTGTTATGCCGTTCTGCCGGATGCTGACCTCCTTCTGTATCAGAGATTTTGTTTTGGTTCAGACTAACAGGAGTGTTGTTCTTGAAGTTCACTTACATGCTGCCCGTGTGGGGAAACACTGCCTTTTCTAAACTGACAACTGAAGTCTTGGTGGTCTTAAATAACAGAAAGGTCGGAAGAGGTAGTAAGTTATGCGTTGTGGGGCAGCAAATTGTGGGACATTGCTAGTAGGCTTCCCTGCGGCATAAATCCTCAAGTTTTGGTACTGCTATAAAAAAGTCAGAGAAACATTGTTGAGCTTTTAGTACATTTTTCATAAAGTTGTTGCAGTCGAAATAGAGTCATAAATGTTAATGATTGATCGATTTTTCTGCCTTATTTATGCATTTATTATGCGGATTTGGGATCTGTACTCTTTTTCAGCAGCTTATTTGTTATTGATATTGAAGTCATTCTGCTATTATAATGATTTAAGCCTACTACGATGTAATGCAGTGTAACACACACTTTGCACAGTGTATCACCCACCTGACAAAGTGTAAAGGGTCAAATGGTGTAACCCACACACACACACACACACACACACACACACACACACACACACGCACACACACACACACACACACCTTCACACTTTGGATCGTAACCTTGTGGCGGGAGGTCACATCATGACAATGAATGACATTCATACAAACCGCAGAATTAATTATTTTACTGCTCCTCCTCATACACAAACACTCACACACACACACACACACACACACACACACACACACACACACACACACACACACACATCCGCATGGCTCTCAAAGAGATAATCACCTTGACAACATAACAATGCTAGCAGAGGCTAGCTTCCTCTTCACCATTGATTAGCCCTTGAATCAAATAAATCAAACATCTACTCTTTCCTTTCCGCTTCTAGGCTAACTCACAAGGATTTTCCTCCCAGGGGACGTTCTCTTTACCTTGTTTGTTGTTTGACCACGGTGTGTTTGGTATGAGGGCAGTTATGTTGGTAATGTCCAGAATGCTTTGTGAGTGCTGTTCCTGCATCGCCTCCACAGCTGGAAGTGATGGTGTGTTCAATTACAAGGTGAACTAATTTAGGCAGTCAGGCCTGTTAAACAGCAGACGGCTTATTTAGCCTAGCGTTGCCATGCAAGCCTAGAGAACTGCGCTGCCAATCCAACCACGTGAAATGTGTTTTAATGTGTGCGCGTGTGTGTATGTGTGCGTGTGTGCGTGTGTGCGTGTGTGTGTGTGTGTGTGTGTGTGTGTGTGTGTGTGTGTACACACTATGAAGTGGTGGATTTGATCCAGATGTACTTGAATCCCTTCAATATCCAAACCCCTACACACACTCTTACTCAACCTAATTTCATTAGCCACCGTTCTTTAAAGCAGTCGTATGTGGCTACTGTATCTTTAAACACGGTGGGTCGTTAAGGCATCGCTGTAACGTCTGAAACATCTTGTGTGGCAGATGATATCAAAAGCCTGTTGGAGTTGGAAAGGGGAATGATACTGATGTTACGAAGAATAGTAGTCAATAATAAAGTTAATAATGACCCAAAAATGTATTCAGATTCCGATTATTTTATTGATTATTGGTGGATATTTCAAAAGCAGAGGCTAGCTTCCTCTTCACTCGAATGGCCCTTGAAACAAATTAACAAAACTCCTACTCTTTCCTTTCATGTTTTATTGTTACGAAGAAGAGTTATACAGAAAAGTAAAAAATGATCCAAATATGTATTCAGATTCCGATTATTTAATGATTACGTGGGGATTTTTGAAATGCTCTTTTTCTGATAGAGAACTAACTATCTTATATTCATACATAAAAAAAAGCCACAATGTCTATGAGCAGAAAGTTACGAACCAATGTACAGCTTGTCCAATTCTACATCAAACTCAAGAAAGCACGATTCATATGTGTTTGAATAGGTTGGCTCTACAACCTGTTCTCAGCGCTCTGTTATTTTGGTAGCCAGAAGCCAGCAATGTGCAGCGCAGCTCGGATACCTGTGAGGACAGGACCCTCACAGGAGAGCTGCATTCCTTCCGGGCATGTCTCGCTCTGCTCTGAACAAGCCTTCCCCTGCTCTGACCCCAAGGAATATTCCAGAGAGCCAGAATAAATATTATTGTTTTTTTTGGTTATCGTGAAGACTGCAGACATTCTGTGTACGAACAGAGATGCTAAAAGGGATTCATGGCAGTTCTAGATGCACTGCGTTCAGTGCTTCTAGTACAAGATGTATTGTGTGTTGTTGAGGATGGGTGTTTGTATGTCAGATTTCAGCTGAAGGCTGTGTTGACTGAAGAAGGAATGTTCATGTTTTTGACGTGACGCAATGTTTCGAGTAGAGATACCTACATCTTGTGCAATGTCAACATGTCTCTTCAGCCATGATTTTACTGATTCACTGATTTGGACGGACGTCTTGATAATGAAGGCATCAAACCCAGACCCAAACCCAAAAGCAAACCATCTTCTGGTCTGTGGAGCAAATCACATTTTGAAGAAAGTAAAAGAAAGGCAGTGAAAAACCCACTGCGGCTACTTTATCGACCGATCACAGAACAGTCAGGACAGCCCTGGTGTACACAACGGTCAGAACAGCCCTGACATACAGAACAGTCAGAACAGCCCTTGTGTACACAACAGTCAGAACAGCCTTGACATACAGAACAGTCAGAACAGCCCAGACGCACAGAACAGTCAGAACAGCCCAGACGCACAGAACAGTCAGAACAGCCCTGACGTTGCCCTTCATGCGACCACTGACTTGATAATTGATTTGTGTGTTTGTGTTTGTTTGTGTTTACCAGAGTCCCCACCGGAGAGGACGGGGCGCAGACGGAGCATGCCTGGCAGCCCCCTGGACAAGACCCCCGGCGCCATGGAGACCACGTCCGCCGGCACCACCACGCCGTTCAGAGTCACCGTGAGTACTGTGAGTGTGTTTCAAAACGCACCGGCGCCATCGGCGCCGCATCGTTGGCCGATATAGCGACGCCATTTGTCATCGACGTCCATGTTCGCTCTCATGACCCTCCACTCTCACTCTCTCTGTTCTGTCTCCCTCCGCTCTCTCTGTCTCCCTTCACTCTCTCTGTCTCTCTCTCTTCACTCCCGCTGTCTCCCTTCACTCTCTCTTTCTCCTTTCCCTCTCTGTCTCCCTTCTGTCTCTCTGTCTCCCTTCGCTCTCTGTCTCTCTTTACTCGCTCTGTCTCCCTTCTCTCTCTGTCTCCCTTCTGTATCCCTTCACCCTCTCTGTATCCCTTCTGTCTCTCTGTCTCCCTTCGCTCTCTGTCTCTCTTTACTCGCTCTGTCTCCCTTCTCTCTCTCTGTCTCCCTTCACTCTCTCTGTCTCCCTTTCCTCTCTGTCTCCCTTCTCTCTCTCTGTCTCCCTTCACTCTCTCTGTCTCCCTTTCCTCTCCGTCTCCCTTCTCTCTTTGTCTTCCTTCACTCTCTCTGTCTCCCTTCACTCTCTCTGTCTCCCTTCTGTCTCTGTCTTCCTTCACTCTCTCTGTCTCCCTTCACTCTCTCTGTCTCCCTTTCCTCTCTGTCTCCCTTCTCTCTTTGTCTTCCTTCACTCTCTCTGTCTCCCTTCACTCTCTCTGTCTCCCTTCTGTCTCTGTCTTCCTTCACTCTCTCTGTCTCCCTTCACTCTCTCTGTCTCCCTTCTGTCTCTGTCTTCCTTCACTCTCTCTGTCTCCCTTCACTCTCTCTGTCTCCCTTCTGTCTCTCTGTCTTCCTTCACTCTCTCTTTCGGCCGTCACTCACTCTGTGTCTCCTCACTCACTCTGTCTCTCTTCACTCTGTCTCCCTTCTGTCTCCCTTCATTCTCTCTGTCTCCCTTATCAGTCGCTGTCTCCCTTCACTTTCTCTCTCTCCCCCATCCCTGTCTCTGTCTCCGTATGCTGTTTCTGTCTCCCTAAGCTCTCTCTGTCTCCCTAAGGTGTCTCTGTCTCCCTAAGCTGTCGCTGTCTCCCATAGCTGTCTTGGTCCGAGTAGGGTTTTTTCTCATGATCTAAGTTAAGCGTGAGTAAGATCTCCTCATGATTTACATCATTGTGGTTGTCTCCTGTCTGCTGATCTGGCTGCCAGGTGGACCTGACTGAAACTTACTTCTGATGTTCCCAGTGGGCGCCTTGATGTTGAGTACAAACATGCCGTGAATCCATGCTTTTAAGATCCCAATTTAGTGGGCTATTTCCATCGGCTCAGAATGAGAAGAGCGTCAAGACTGAACAACTTCCTCATCTGCAAACATGATGAATGTCTAATCTAACGCTATCAATCTATCTATTTTGCTCTCTTCATTTATCCATCTCAGTCTATCTCTCTCTCTCTCTATCTATCTGTCTATCACTCCATCAAACTCACTTTTGACTCACTCTTGCTCAACAACACACACAAGCATGCACATGAATACACACATACACAAATACACATGTACACACACACACACACACACACACACACACACGTGTACGCACACTCAAACACACACACATTCCCTGGCAGATTCCCATCCACAATCAGATCTGATTTCAATCTGTCAATTAAAGAAGCGGCAAAATATTTTAACTGAGAGATTAGACGTGCAAATCTTAATCAATAACTCATGTGAGTGTGGAAATAAAAATGAACCGTAGGTGAGCAGTTAACACCTATGTTGGTGCAAAGCCAAACTCTGTCTGAACTGCCTTACCCTTCCGCATAATATGGCCACTCAGGGTATA
>NC_136937.1:18115657-18118157 GCF_949987615.1 Pollachius pollachius | reverse complement strand
TACTTTCTACTTTTTTTTCCATTCTCTTATATTCTGACTCTTATTGTGTACTTTTGCTTTCATTTGTAGCTTTCTACACACGCAGATGATGTGGTCCTCGTCTTAAGCACATCATTGCTCAGAACTGAAAAAGTTCTTACTTATTAAACTTTTTTATTTACTGATCTTGAAAATTTTGAAAAAATAAACCAGCGTCCAATAGTTTGCCTCGGAAGTCTTCCAAACCGCTCCCTGATTGGCTGGTAATGAGCTTGGCAGGCAGCGCTCCTGCCCTGCAGGGGACAGGTGTTGCCCATCTCCATGCAGTGGCAGTTCCTGTGATCATCTGGCAGCCCGTCCTCAGGTCCCCCACTCACTATCCCCCCTCTGTTGTTGCGGCCGTCCCACGACGACCTGTTTCCCCACCAGGTGTTAATTATACAGGTGTGCACACAGGCTGCCAGGACAGGAGGCGGGGTCTGTTGATGGTGTGATGTCTGTCATCAGGGGTGTGTGTTTGCTACATGTGGGTCTTTGTGTGTGTGTGTGTGTGTATGTGTGTGTGTGTGTGTGTGTATGTGTGTGTGTATGGGTTTGTGTGTGTGTCTGTGAGCGTGTATGTTTGTGTGTGCGTGGGTATGTGCGTGTGTGAGTGCATGTGTGTGTGCATGTGTGCGTGGGTATGTGTCTCTCTGCGGTTACAGGCCCCTTGCTGATAGCCTGGTTGCTCCGTGGAACAGGGCTGGGCGTGCCAGCATCCTAGCCTGGTCTGTTACTGTGTTCTTACTCTTCCTTCACCTGTGCAGCAGCCCAGTGGTTTTCATCTGCTCTCCTGCAATACTTTGATCTTCAAAGTAAGAGCCCCCCGCCCTGCGCATGACTCCACTCTTTGCTCAGTTCATGTCTCTGGTTTTCCTCCCTAACCTTTTGGGCTTTTATTTATTTTATGTCTGGCAGCACTCATCACCCTGCATCTCTTCTTTGTTTGATGGGAAAATAGAAAGCCTCTTTCCTCTGCCTCTGAAACGTCTATGCATCAGAATCTACCCAATGTATCTACTCTCAACACTCTCTCTCTCTCTCTCTCTCTCTCTCTCTCTCTCTCTCTCGCTCTCGCTCTCGCTCTCTCGCTCTCTCTCTCTCTCTCTCTCTCTCTCTCTCTCTCTCTCTCTCTCTCTCACTCTCTCTCTGTTAATGCCAGTGAGCAGTTGCCATGGAAACATTGAGGTGCTTGGAGGAAGTGTGATTGCAGATGTGGTGTTGGAATATGTAAACACACTCGCGCACGCTCTCACACACACTCTCAGACAGTCACATGCACAACCATACACACACACACACACACACACACACATACACACAACTCCAAGAGGTGTTATGATCTCACTTTGCATGAATTAGTTTAGGAACAGAGACAGGAAATGGTTTCACGCTGGAGCCGTGGTCGACCATCCCTTGTTAACGCCTGCTCTGAGTGTCATGTCTCGTTAGACCTTGTTGTCTCCAAGGTCAAATATGTTTCACTGCGCTAAAGGGGTCGTAACCTTCCATTAACATTACTTCTCGCTTGTTTTCCGGGTGACAGGACAGTGTGTCGAGGCAGTGGTGTTTGCCTCCCAGCCTAAAGTAACCAGAAGGTTGCTAGTTCAATCCCCGGCTCCTCCTAGCTGAGTGTCGAGGTGTCCCTGAGCAAGACGCCTCACCCTGACTGCTCCTGACGGGCTTGCTGTCGCCCTGCGTGGTTGACTCCGCCGTTGGTGTATGAATGTGTGAATGAATGGTTGTAAGTCGCTTTGGATAGAAGCGTCAGCAAATTCCCCAAATGTATATAAATGTAGAGCCTCTGGGTTCGATCCCCCCCATGTCCACAGCCCTGCCTGTGCTCGTCGTAGGACGTGAGGCCACACCCCCGACCCGCTGTACCCCAGCTCAAAGCAGCGTTTAAAGAGTTGTGTTTCCTCCCTCCATCCAGGGCTTTCTGAGTCGGAGGTTGAAAGGCTCCATTAAACGGACCAAGAGCCAGCCCAAACTGGACCGCAACTCCAGCTTCAGACACATCCTGCCTGGCTTCAGGAGCGTGGACAATGACAGGTAGGAGTCTGTCCATCTAGCGGTCTGTCTCTCTCTCTTCTCCACCCTCCTACTTGTTTCGGGACCCATGTTGCGTTTTCTCTGTTCCGATTGTGTCTGACCGTGTGTTAATGTGCACCCATGCTTCCTATGCTGATGTATGTGGTTGTGTATGTGCCAAGCATGACAGCCGAACAACAGCCTGCACTCTGCCAGTGTGGGCCGTGGCGAGGTCATTAGCCTTTAGCCAGCACAGTCTGCCTGAACGCGCCTCAGTCTCGGCCTAATGGGGCCGTCAGCTGACCCTAACCCTACTCAGGTGAAAAGGCTTCCTGTCCCTGAGCTTAAGCTGCCGTGTGATTAGATGGCTGGACGAGATCCTTGATTACTGTTGATCTCTGACACTCGGACAGCGAGGATATCTCCCGGGCATCTGGCGGAATGGGTGAAG
>NC_136937.1:18105657-18110657 GCF_949987615.1 Pollachius pollachius | reverse complement strand
TCTACTCCTTCTCTCCTCTCCTCCTCTCCTTTCTTCTCCTTACTCTCCTCTCCTGTGTGACAGCTCTGTTGGCTCACATGGACCGACAGCAGACTTTTCTTTGTTGTTAAAGGGCTAGAATGCAGAGCATTATGTGAATAGCACTCAAGTCCTCCTTTTAATCAAAAGAAGGTGCTAGGGAAACAACAGAAGCACTCAAACAGCTCAACTAACGAGTCTGATCTATTCTGTTCTTCAGCCATGTTCAGAACATGTCTCCCACGGTTTGTATTCACCTCCAAAGTCCCTGCTCCCAGCGTGATCACCACAGTTGAGTGGAAACGGCTGAGTGGAGGGTTTCAAATAGTTCAAGCTAGCACCAATCTCTTAAGCACTAATGCTTAATAGATTTTAATAAACGTGGTAGAAATGCAGTCGCCCGCTCGCTCTCTTGCTCATCCAAGTTCAACCAGTGTTTTTATTTTGTGTACATTGTGTTTCATTCGTTGGCATCCACTGCTAATGTCTGGGTGTTGGCAGCCTTTCCTCACAACACCAGTGCTGCACCCAGGAGACGGACAGAAAGCTAGACTGAAGAACAAAATCAATGGCTTGCTCTTTAGGCTGAGTTACGAGGTGCCCAATAGAGTTGCGTCTCCTAAAGTGGTCCAGCCCACAGCCTATAGCCCCGGTGTGAATAAGGCTGGAGGTTATTTTGTTTGTATCACCCGTTTGGCCTTCAAAAAGATGATGTCATTTAATTAAAGGTTGGATGTTTGCCAATGTGCTGACATGCAAAAGCGATGAG
Organism: Pollachius pollachius; assembly: GCF_949987615.1. Lineage (NCBI taxonomy): Eukaryota > Metazoa > Chordata > Actinopteri > Gadiformes > Gadidae > Pollachius > Pollachius pollachius. The sequence goes on along the minus strand of NC_136937.1, from coordinate 18,109,870 downwards.
CCAGATGTCAGACCAAAGGTTAGCTTCTCTCTTCGTTCTTCTCTCTTCGTTCTGTGGTTTTGTCAACTCGCTGTCTCGACCTGGGAATTAACTTTGCCCTGATTATGTTCTGAATATGAAAAAAAGGATTTGGAAATAAAAGCATGGTCAATGAGGGAAAGCATTAGTATGTTAGTGCCTTCGAAGTGGCGATGCCACTAAAGCTTCTTCGTCAAGGACTCAGGACTCTTAAAGGTTTCTTTGGAGAATTGTCTTCTGAGGTTTCAAAACAACTGAAGGTATTGTTTTGAAACCTCCATGTCTGAATTTGTATTCCTTACCTCGTCTTACAAAATCATCTGTTATCTAACAAGTCAGTCCCAGCTGAAATGTTGAGAGCCTTATTTGCGAAAAATGTATTTTGATTACAAAAAATGTCGGATTGTAACTTTTCTGTGCAGAAGACACGACACAAGAGTTAGATCTGGAGTCGTCATGAAGTGTTAACTCTCTAGGATAGATAGAAGGATGGATGGATGGACAGATGGATGGAGGGATAGATGGATGGCTGATAGGACCGAAAGGATGGATGAATGGACAGATCAATGTACTGCCAATGTGTAGTCTCTGACTCTACATTTGTCGCAGATGCACAGTTATTATCATTCTCTGGTATGTCAAGGCTACCTCCTTAACTCTCACTCCTCCCTTCATTGGACTTTAATGCCCAAAGCGGTTCTGAGTCGTATCATTGCATTGAACACCTGCAGGCTCGTGGGGCTGGGTCCTGGGTCCTGGGTCATGGGTCCTGGTTCCTGGGTCCTGGTCCTTGCTCCACTGCTGTGAGTTGGCCGAGTGGGGCTCTCAGTGTCTCTCTCTTCATCTTGCATGCTGGTAGCCGGCATAAACGGAAGGGCCGCAGGCATGACGGGAATATCGAGCGGCCCATCAAAGCCCACGCACACACACAGACACATAGACACACCCACAGACACGCAGACACAAATTTAGCCCAGAACTTATATACAGATTCCTTTATATAATTTGAAAATCGTTGTGCTTGAGAAGACAGGCAAAGCTGAAAGAGAGGAATTGAATGATTAATGAGGAAAGATTTGACTTACAAAATGTGTTATGCCACCACTTGCAAAGACACACGCACACACACACAAACACACACAGACACACAAACACACCCACACACCTACACACACACACACCTACACACACACGCACCCCCCCCCCCCCCCCCCCCCCCCACACACACACACACACACACACACACACACACATACACACACACATACACAGCCAAGGTCTTTAGTGGCTGTGGCAGTATTGCAGGTGGTGCTCACTGACTTGCAGACCGAGTAAATAACGATGGCGATGAGCTCCCTGACCACTTTAGCTTCACAGTCAGAACTATTTGTATACCCCCCCCATGCAATTTCCCCCACACTTTCTGCTCTCATTCTCTTACTTCTTAACTTTGACCAGGTTGTATTAAAAGCAGGTCCACTTAAGCATTGTATTGTACATAGGGGGGGTAGAATACATGTAGCCATTAGGCAGCAAATGCAATACAGAGAAGTCAATCTTCTTCCTTCAGCTCAGAGAAGCAAAATAACAGAATACTTAAAAGAGATAGAAAATAGACAGGGGGGAAATATCTCTCAGAGTGGGATTTCACTCGAGAGTGAATCTGCTGTGGAAGAGAAAATGCAGAGACGGAGGAACAGAGAGCACAGACGTCTCAAAGGTCAAAACAGACTTGGAACAGGTTCATAGAAGTGTTGGATGCGGTGTTGGCATCGCTAACAAGACCAACAACCAGCCTGTGTGAGTGTGCGTGTGTTTGTGTGTGTACGTGTTTGTACGAGTGTGTGTGCGTGTATGTGTGTGTGTGTGTGCGTGTGTGTGTTTGTGTGTGTGCTTCCATGTGTGTGACCGCTTTCAGTGTGAGAAGAAAATTGCCACCAAAAAGTTTTTGGCATGCAATGTTTTGTGTGTTGAGTGTGGAATGAAAGCAGGAACAGCGTGCAAGCTCTAATTCAGAGTCTAAATCACTGCCCCACAGTCCTTTAATGAGGTTCTGATTCACTGGTGAATTACAGAGCTTGAAGAAGAATGTTGTACAAGACTGTCTGGATGTCTGCACTCTTAGAAGAATACAGTATCTTTACATATATATATATATATATATTATAAATATTCTTCATTTATATAAATGAAGTATCGGGCTAACCGTTTAGTCATCTATAACCAATTCCTTTGCATGAAAAGAGTTATGAAGCGAATTTGCACAATGAAAGGAAAATAAATAGTTTAAGGAAGTAACAAATGTATTTCCTATTAAGTGACTAGATAGCACAAAACTGTATCACCACAAAGTTCTGTAAAGATGACTGCCCTTGCAAAATATATATTGGTATTTCTATTCCATATTAGGACTTTAGGATACAAACAGACAAAGCTATTACCTTCTATATATTTTTTTCATGTTCGAAAACCATTGAAATGTAGTAGACTAATAATAATCATTATCATCATAAACTACTCCATTTATCTCTATATTCTGTCTCTCTCTCTTTCCCGCTGGCGGACTTGTACACATAAACACGGGATAAATGCATTGAGTTGGCACCAGCCAACCCTACTGATGCAGCATGACCTACTTTTGAGACAAACACTCGCAATCCGAAATGTCCGCTCAGCCAGTAGACCGTGAAAATCTCTTGTGTTAAATTGTGGAGACATCTCCACAAACTTTGTCAGGCTAACACCACCATACCACAGGATCTCCGCTACGCCTCCACCCATGTTGGTGGTTGCTCGCTCTTACTCATGTTTGGCTGCTTCCCTTTTTGTTTCCTATTCGTATTCTTTCTTTCTTTAATGGTTTTTAGATGGTGCTTCAGTGCAAAACAAGTCGGGAAACTTCAGATCATTAAGTCCATTTTCAAAAATGATCTAGATTGTTGGGAATTAGAAGAATGTTGAAAGACTATTTTGTAAAATGACGGCCAATCCCTTATAATTCACTCAAGGAAGGTTCAGAAACACTCCAACATTGAGAGGTGTGCCATCAGATGTTGTGTTGAATGGTAGCTGGTAGCCAACCTCACTAGTATTCAGAGGGTCACGCATCTGAGTATCCTTCACCAATCATGGATCAAGTTCATGTTATTTTCTCCCAGAAAAAGTGTTAAAGGAAAATGATTTAAAACCAGGAACAAAGGCGGGGCCGAGATGAACTCTGGAGAAATGCAGCAGCGTTTCTCTCTCATTTATTACGTTTGTGGGCGGCCATGCCTAAATGGCTGCTGAACTTCTGTTGATTTGGCCACCAGAATCAGCTGTGAGCCTCCTGAGCCCTGGGTGAGAGCTGTTTCAGTGCAGTGGGAGAAGGGGAAAATATGTGCTTGTATTCATTAAAGAGAGCGTCGAGAATACCTTGAAAAAATGGATAACAAATAGTGCTTCAGAATTTGACGATGGTGTCTGGTGGGCTACGCTATGCCACATAAAATATAGTAGAGTACTAAGCCAAATTTTGGCTTGCTTGGCGCCAATAAAACATAATATCAGGATTATCTTTCTATGTTTTAACCATAAATAGTTGTTAACCCTCAAAGTGCTGCAGGGTTTTGTACCCCTATACACGACATGGCTTTGTTGGTTCGATGTTCACACACACCTTCACTTCACTTCGAGTGTCACAAAAAGGGGCTAGTGGTGATGTCATATGCGATGACATCATCGTACACTTCCTCGAGGTTCATATAAAAGGGGTCAGTGGTGATGTCATATATGATGATATCATCATGCCTTCATAAAAGTTGGTGCATGGCTCTTCTTAATCAGGCCCCTGTGGAGTCACAGAGGCCCGCCCCGGTGGAGAAGACGTCCCAGCCCCCAGATGTCTCCACCCACCCATGTCCCGCCCCGGACCAGCCCCGGAGCTCTAGAAATAGTCCGGCCCCTTCTCACCTCTTCCAGTCTACCAATCCAAGCTTCAATTGACCGTGGCGAAGCACGCAAGCACCCACCCAAACCCCCACCCACACACCAACGTCCCCCCCACATTCTGGTCTCCCTAGTCTGGGCCAACAGGCTTGTTTGGCCGGGCCACCAACCAGCGACCCAGCACTGCCAAATCCCTCGGCTCAAGCCTCATATTTAGAGCCCACTGCCCCATCTGATCCCCTTAGCACAGACAATTCTCTCTCTCTCT
>NC_136937.1:18100657-18103157 GCF_949987615.1 Pollachius pollachius | reverse complement strand
TCAGAATGTTTCTTATTTTTTCATCACACGTAAATCAACACATTTAAATAGTGGCATAAATGCTGAATAATGTCATACATAATTATGATGTATGCAAGTATTCAGTCTGGTCTTTGTGTGTCAGTGCGTTGCTGACTGCTGCTGTTATGTCATGCTTAACCCCCATTGTGTGCGTTTATGTCGGTATATATGCAGGAGCTCTCTCTCTCTCCCTCCCTCTCTCTCTGCATGGCTACCCTTTTAGCGCACTCTCTCTCTCTTTCTCTCTCTCTCTCTCTCTCTCTCTCTCTTTCTCTCTCTCTCTCTCTCTCTCTCTCTCTGTAATTACACTGTCATATCTCATCTCGCTGCTGTGCATTGATTTGCTGAGAGCTGATGAAGTGAGGCCAGGGTACCACATGGGCAGGAGGATGTGGAGGTCAAGAGGTCAGGCCTTGAGGCGGGGGGCGGGGGTGGGGGGGGGGGCTGGACCAGTAGGATGGTAGGATTAGAATTACACTACACTTTAATACACACACACACACACACACACACACACACACACACACACACACACACGCACGCACACACAGACACTATGCAGCACACTGTCACAATCCGTTCACGTCAACATATTAATCCTGCTTTACTTCTCTGTGTCGTGTCGTTGTACTACATGCCGTTTGTGACATTTGGATGACATTCTGTATTCCGTGTGGAACGAGTGGATGTTTAGGTTGACGTTAGGTTCTTTGGCTGTGATGTGAAGCTGAAGCATTGCCCAGAGGTGAACTGGTGAATACTGAATACAACTGAAAGCTCGCTCGGATCTTCTGGCTACAATGAATAATGCTAGGTCTTTCTCGGGTCTCAAGATGCCACTGTTCTCTATACGTCGTCTATCTCTATATGATCTATATAACCTTTCCTTTACCAAGGCTTTCAACCTCTCCCATAGCTCAAAATAGCCTTCTGCCTTTTCCTAGAATATATTTTTCCCAAAGCCACTCATTATTATCATTAATATATATATTTGGCATTCAGCTTTCAGCCAACCTTTTAATGAGTTTTTTTGGAACGGTTGCAGCAGCAGAGGAAGTCATAGCTGGTCCGTTCTCGTGAGGACAGTATTATTTCTCATCGGTGTTCTGTTCTGTTCCCGACACACGCAGAATCATCACATCCACAAAATAAAGCCTTCCGCCCCACGGTTTAATTTGGGTTTCATTTCAGCCCCGGCTTTCTTTTGATGGGAGAATGAAAAACAATATCCTACCAAAGTGGCAAAAGTAAAAAGTGCCTGATTTCACTGGCCAATGTCACCAGCGATTTCTGTGCGTGAGATTGTCAATGAGCATTTGTACATTGAGGCGAGATTATTCTGGTTCAATATAATTTTCTATTATACAATTAAATATTAGAATACACTGTAATTCAACAGATCTGTTAATAGTGCTGTGTTGTTGGAAATGTTGTTTTTACAAAAAGCTAAATTGTCTCTTTGCTCTACTTGCCACACTTAGAGTCCTCAAGTCCATATGCTAAGGATAACATGGAGCTGGGTGTTGTCAATAATTTAATCACTCTGTCTGTGTCTCTGTCTCTGTCTCCATCTCCTCTCTCTCACACCTCGAAGGCCAAAGAACAGAGTCACTAAGAATGAGTGAAGATGGAGTACCCAGATACTCAGATATCTCGTCAGTTCTCTCTCTCAAACAAACAAAAGCTATCTTTCGATCAAACAACACTCTTCTAATACTGATAATAATGTGTTATATCAGGAGAAAGCGAGAGAGACGATCCTTCTTTCATTTAGTATTCTGTAGTATTCTATTCTGCCTCCCTCTCAGACACATAACCTGAAATGTGAAATACTGCACTGTCCTTATCTCCGCCCCCCCCCCCCCCCCCCCCCCCCCACGCACACATACACACTCCACTGTAAAGCCTTAAAGGATGAGAAGTTTCAAAGGTTTTGACCCCTGCTGTTTAGCAAGCCTCAATTGATGCAATAGCTAGGGATGCTCTGATTTATAGGCTGTACATCGTATTGGACTATGTTTGCCTTTTTCGGCCAAAATTAAGAGATTCACAGATGGCAGGGGCCATGTTTATCTGCTGTGTGGCATCTTTTATTCTTTTTTAAATAATACAAGAAAAGAAGGTGACATTGAAGGTTGTTTCAGAGATTTGTATGACTTCATTGTGCTCATTCAAAGACCGCCTGATAAAGGTCTGAAAGACCTGAAAACTGTTTTAAGTTGTTGTAAGAAAACTGTTAGAAAATATCTTTGTTTTCCCTGGCACAAGAGGAAGAATAGATAAACAAACAAAAACAACAACATTGGTATTGGCATCGTATCAGCCAAATAACTAATTAACCACAATACATCTCTCTCTTCCCTTTATCTTTCTCTCTTATTCTCTCACACGTCAATTCCCATCTCTCAGTAGTTATTTTTCAATCCTGTCTCTCTATCTCCCTCCCGTCTCTATCGCCCTCTCTCTCTCATTCTCTCAG
>NC_136937.1:17911210-18100457 GCF_949987615.1 Pollachius pollachius | reverse complement strand
AAGTCATAGCTGGTCCGTTCTCGTGAGGACAGTATTATTTCTCATCGGTGTTCTGTTCTGTTCCCGACACACGCAGAATCATCACATCCACAAAATAAAGCCTTCCGCCCCCACGGTTTAATTTGGGTTTCATTTCAGCCCCGGCTTTCTTTTGATGGGAGAATGAAAAACAATATCCTACCAAAGTGGCAAAAGTAAAAAGTGCCTGATTTCACTGGCCAATGTCACCAGCGATTTCTGTGCGTGAGATTGTCAATGAGCATTTGTACATTGAGGCGAGATTATTCTGGTTCAATATAATTTTCTATTATACAATTAAATATTAGAATACACTGTAATTCAACAGATCTGTTAATAGTGCTGTGTTGTTGGAAATGTTGTTTTTACAAAAAGCTAAATTGTCTCTTTGCTCTACTTGCCACACTTAGAGTCCTCAAGTCCATATGCTAAGGATAACATGGAGCTGGGTGTTGTCAATAATTTAATCACTCTGTCTGTGTCTCTGTCTCTGTCTCCATCTCCTCTCTCTCACACCTCGAAGGCCAAAGAACAGAGTCACTAAGAATGAGTGAAGATGGAGTACCCAGATACTCAGATATCTCGTCAGTTCTCTCTCTCAAACAAACAAAAGCTATCTTTCGATCAAACAACACTCTTCTAATACTGATAATAATGTGTTATATCAGGAGAAAGCGAGAGAGACGATCCTTCTTTCATTTAGTATTCTGTAGTATTCTATTCTGCCTCCCTCTCAGACACATAACCTGAAATGTGAAATACTGCACTGTCCTTATCTCCGCCCCCCCCCCCCCCCCCCCCCCCCCCCACGCACACATACACACTCCACTGTAAAGCCTTAAAGGATGAGAAGTTTCAAAGGTTTTGACCCCTGCTGTTTAGCAAGCCTCAATTGATGCAATAGCTAGGGATGCTCTGATTTATAGGCTGTACATCGGTATTGGACTATGTTTGCCTTTTTCGGCCAAAATTAAGAGATTCACAGATGGCAGGGGCCATGTTTATCTGCTGTGTGGCATTTTTTATTCTTTTTTAAATAATACAAGAAGAGAAGGTGACATTGAAGGTTGTTTCAGAGATTTGTATGACTTCATTTGTGCTCATTCAAAGACCACCTGATAAAGGTCTGAAAGACCTGAAAACTGTTTTAAGTTGTTGTAAGAAAACTGTTAGAAAATATCTTTGTTTTCCCTGGCACAAGAGGAAGAATAGATAAACAAACAAAAAACAACAACATTGGTATTGGCATCGTATCAGCCAAATAACTAATTAACCACAACACATCTCTCTCTTCCCTTTATCTTTCTCTCTTATTCTCTCACACGTCAATTCCCATCTCTCAGTAGTTATTTTTCAATCCTGTCTCTCTATCTCCCTCCCGTCTCTATCGCCCTCTCTCTCTCATTCTCTCAGCCTCCTCTTGTCTCTCCGTGATGAAGGCTTGTTTGATCCTGCCTGGAATGTATCCACTGTCATGTTAGATATATTTTTTGGCATCTCTGTTGCTGTGCTCCTCAGTCAGACTGTATGCTGCTACGGCAGAGGCTACTGTTTAGTGTGGGGGCTAATATTTAAGCGGTGGGGCCTCCGTAGGCCATTACAGACGGACTGCTACCCTCTACACTCAGAGTGGAAGCTACCGGTCAGCAGCTGCTGACCCCCTCCGCTGCAGCGATGGTTGGTGGCAGCGTCTATGCATGCATCCCCACCCAACATCTCGTTCGGCTCGGTTTCCCTGCCCTGATCCACCAACAGTTGCGTCTCGGGTTGCAAGATGCAACTGTTTTCCTTGACACATGTATATGCATTTTCATATTTGGTTTCACCCAGCGGTTATTATGCACATGCAAACACTTTCAGTTGCACGACCACACATACACGCACACTCACTTATTCACACTTATTCATACTGACACAAACACATACACACACACACACACACACACACACACACACACACACACACACACACACAAACGCACACCTTTATTCAAACTAACACACAATACTCTCCCAGAATATAAGTATATGTATGTTTGATTTGGCCTTGTTTCACTCAACACTGCAGTAAGCTGTTGTTCAAAATAGTTTTCGACATAAACTACCAAATTGGTAAGGAATGGCATTCGTGGATAGGAGATGTGACGCTGGGCCTCAAGGATACGGCTGTTCTCTGCTTCAACATTGATTCGCCAAAGAATTTCTATAAATAGAGGCAGCCCTTGCTCAATTGTGATTCTTTGCAATTCAGAACAGACCAGGTCACACACACACACACACACACACACACACACACACACACACACACACACACACACACACACACACACACACACACACACACACACACACACACACACACACACCCTTGCTAACAGCGCCGTAAGGTATGATATTATCCCTGAACACGCAGCAGCAGCAGCAAAGAATGAGGAAGTCCCTAGAGTGCTTAGTCTCTGACTTCTTGGCTTTGTAGTTAACCTTTGCCCAGACAGGCCGTCTCAAAAACAGTAAGGCCCACAAGTCTGTTTACTCTCGATAAGAGAGAGACACACACACACACACACACACACACACACACACACACACACACACACACACACACACACACTCTCACTCACTCACGCAATCGTAATCTACAGGCGAAGGCCTAAGGTTTGTCCTTACATAGCGAGCACTCCCTACTCCCCCTCCCTCCTGCCCTTTCCTTCGAGGTTGTTCCCCAGGTTGCTGTGACCGTCCCTCTGCGTATTGTTCAGAGCAGCGGTGCACCTGTGGAGGAAGCAACTGTTTGTTTTCCCCCTTGCCTAGTGAGCAGATCAGACAGAACGCACCAACCGCATGTTTAACGGTGAGCTTCATATGAAACTCTTTTACCTTTTCGATTTACTTTGAATTATGTTTTGATGAAATTTCGATCTGTAAAGTCATATAAGGGTGAAAAATGCAGTTGTCCCTACCTCACACACACACACACACACACACACACACACACACAATGTCTGTTATCAACCCCTAGGGGGTACACTACACATGTCATGTAATTATTCCTCTCAACATCCTGACAGCAGGGCTGGCGGTACATTGTCAACACAAGCATCTGAGCCTGCCTGCTGAAGTGGCTGGCCGATCCTCTAACCGCCAGCTGATTGGGTATATAGCCCAGTGGTTGGCTGTATCTGAGCTGGTGCACTCTGGACTTGTTCTTTGGATCTCTGTTCAGGATTGTTGCTTTTTTAAACCCATGCAGGTTATGTTCAGCACATTGGCAAATAAGCCATGGGATACATCTGGCAATGCTTCTCTTTATAAATGGGTTCCATCATTTACCCTTCACTCTCTCTCTCTCTCTCTCTCGCTCTCTCTCTCTCTATCTTTATCTCTCTCTATCTTTATCTCTCTCTCTCTCTTTCTCTCTCTGCCTCGTTTGTGCCTTCCGTTTCCTTCTTGTCCAGCCAAGGTCCTAAAGCCTTTTCCCACAGAATGGGGCATGTGGAGCTAAACCATTGTTTCTGAACACAGGGCATGGAGAAAGGGTGGAGTTAGGATTGACTTCCTGAATTCTTTTCTTTTTTGTGTGTGACTATGAGAATAGGATGTATGAGTAATATGGTGGGTTAGTGTGTGTCTATCTATTTCTCCCCACTTAGTGGCCCTGTTTTGACCATATTTATTGGATGTTTTCAGATGTTAGGGAATTGGAATATTGCCTTACATAATTTGAAAATGTCAGCCTATTGCATCCTCAAACATTATTTTGTTGACACAGGTTACTTGCAGGCCTTGGCTCTATGCACTGAACTGCAACAACCTCGTGGTAAACTCCCTTTTGCTGATGCTCTCCAAAGTTGCCTCTAAAGTCAGATTGAGCTTGTTCGTTCCCAGCGACCAACGCTTTAAATTGCACTGGGGAATGAGAAATGAGGGGGGTGGGGGGTGGGAGAGAGAGAGTGAGAAATGGTAGGAGGAGAGGAGGGGAGGGGGAGAGAGAGCGATGGTGGGAGGAGGGGAGGGGCGAGAGAGAGATGGGAAGTGGAGGGGGGGGAGAGAGATAGCGAGAGATGGGGGAGGACGGGGTGAGAGAGAGATGGGGGGAGGAGAGGAGGGGAAGGGGAGAGAGATAGATGGGGAGGAGGGGAGGGGGCAAGAGAGAGATAGGGGTGGGGGGAGAGATAGAGTGAGATGAGGGAAGAGGGGGTGGGAGAGAGAGAGAGAGAGATAGAGAGAGAGAGAGAAAGAAAGAAAGAAAGAAAGAAAGAAAGAAAGAAAGAAAGAAAGAAAGAAAGAAAGAAAGACAGAAAGAAAGAAAGACAGAGAGAGAGAGAGAGAGAGAGAGAGAGAGAGAGAGAGAGAGAGAGAGACAGGGAGAGAGTGGGCCAGAGGGGTGTGTTCCAGCAGCCAGACATCCTCTGGGAGCAGCGTGTAGCTGGAGGCTCCACCACACATTCCCAGAGACTCAGGAATAGTCGGGAGCCGAAGGAGAAGAAGCGTAGCGGCCACTATTAGCCACTTGTGAGGAATGCGATCGACGTTGAAGTCGAGCGTTTTGGGGACCCGGTGGTTCGAGAAGGCTCCGTGGAAGGATGTTTCACATCTTCTCTAGATCGTAAGTGTTATATTCTCGGTTTGCTGTTGGTTCTCCTCATGGGGAGCACAGCTGCACTGCTAACGGCGTCGGAATTAAGCTAACCGCTGTCTCCGAACAACTTAAAGTATCCAGGATCCTCGTACTGAATACTGATGTAGCTTACTTCGACTCTATCGGGGTTGTTGGTGCGATTCTACGCCGTCCTAGCGCGGCTCGGTGACTGCGTCGGTCGGTAACAACATCATGAAAAGTAAAGCTAAGTTGTTGACAAACTGGAGGCAGCGGGACACTAGGACAGGTCCGGACCTGAACTGGAGATATGCAAACTGGGGCCCGGGGCTCATGATGGGTTTGGAAAACCATTTGAGCGTGTGTTTGTGGGTGTGCGTGTGCGTGCGTGCGTATGTGCGTGCGTGTGTGGTTGTGTGTTGTGACACCGTGCGCTGTCATCAAGAGGGGGTGTAAACAATGCGTTGTTAACACGTATACATCCATTATTATTATTATTATTGTTTGCCTTTTGTTTGTTTGAGTTTGTTTGGGGTCTCAATACACTACAATGTTATGTTGTGGTGTATAGTATTGTCAGTATAGTCATGTTACTTGATCACTTTCCACCATAAAGAGGGGGATGAGCTGTAAACAATGAGTTGTTAACACTTAAATCTGTTATTATTTATCCTTAGTTTATTTGAAGGAGGTTCTCGGGGCTGCGTTTGGGGTGTCAATACACTGCAATGTAGTGTTGCAGTGTAGTATAGTTATGATAGTCATGCTTTCTCATCTTTTGATCACTCTCCACCAGGCTGTCTCCTCACTGTGGGAGGGGTGTGACCAATTGAAACAACCTTTTCTGGAACTCTGCCTCAGCTCGCTGCACAAATGCATGCCTTCTTCTGGTGAATCATTTCAGACTAATTGTTTAAGCCTGATGCTGAATGGTCTGATGTGAAGTATGCAGCCTCAATGTCTGAGCACTTTACTCTGCGATAGTTTAAAGCAATAACTCCTTAAGCATACAGTTTCCTCATTTTCATGAAACTATGGACGGATCCGGTGGTAGTGTTTCTTTCGTTCAGTAAATAACGTTACTTATTGTGTTATTCCCTTAATTTCCCTGTAGCTCTGAGGTAAGCGAACCAACAGTACCAGAGATGTCAAGACAAATGAATAATACAAAAGGTGCTAATTCATGCTAAACCTTTCATTTGTCTACACCTGTAGGTTCTATATTTGTGTGCGAGCAGCCTATTCTAGCATGTAGTTTAGTATTCTTGTGGACAAGTCTCTACATCATCTGAATAACATCAGAGTAATTCTCCATCCTCCTCATCTGAGAGGTCAAAGTGCCCTGTGGGTTCCTTGCTGCATTGCTGAGCCGGGTCGTTATTCAGAGTCCTGGTACTGGTGCATGCCCGCCCCTGACACTGAATATAAGCATCTTCTGCTGGAATGGTCCGAGCACATGCATAATGTTTGCTAATTGCCGGCAGTCACTGTGTCCTTACGTTTTAGAGACTACATTATGGTTTAGAGCAATGATTATAAGAAGAAAACTGATGTACTTCATCGGTTTTTGTCTGTTCATTTATTTCCTCACCCTTCTAGGGTTTAATGGGTCACGTGCCTCACTTCCTGTCTAAACTCCAGCTTCCTGTTTCGGACTTCCCGACACTAAAGGAATGGTGGTCTATGACTGAAGACATGTGTACAGTACCACTGTCTGATAATCATAAAACAAGAGCTTTTCATACATTGTGTTGTCGAACACCTCAAACACAAAATACCACAGTATTTTTGTGTGCGTATACATTGTGCTGAATGTTTGCACGGAACAAATGGGTGCGGTTATTGCTCTTGATCAAAATGTGGGAATTCATGTAGTGCCGTGTTGGAGGCAACCACATGTGTGTATGTGAGCAGAAAGGTGTTTAAAATGTCATGTTTCAACTAAGTTGGTGTAAGAGAGAGTGCATTCTACCATCCTGAAGGGACGGACTGTGTTGCTATGGCTCTACTAATCACTCTCCCCTTATATATGAAACAAAACAGGCTATTGTTGTTCCATGTGGGCCCCTTATTCACACTGTTAAAAAAACTCTAGAGAGAGGTTGCATTTCTCCCCTTTGAGTTTCACCCCTGACCCGGGCTGGTCATTAAGACTTATTAGTTAGTCTGACCCTCTGAACCCATTGGGCTGTATTATTTTCAATACAGTTGTCATCACTGTTTGAGTCCTGGCCTCTTTTTGAGAATTAGCGTATAGCTTCACAGCTACCACATGTACACACACACACACACACACACACACACACACACACACACACACACACACACACACACACACACCAACACACACAAACACCCCAAACAAAACCATTTTATTAATTAAAGAATAATAATTAAATGGCTATACCACATTGCTATCCAGTATTCTGAGTATTTATCAACAGGCCGCCTGGTAACAGCTTACAAGCCTCTTGTACTCTAGTATAGCAGACAACTAGTTCTAAACAAATGACTCTAGTTCACTGTGATGAACTGTGATGTCGCAGCTGCGCATGGGGTGTTTTCCTCCCATTAGTTGTTTAAATGGCCAGCTGCTCGGTTAGGATTCCACAGATAACGTTGTGTGGAAAATGTTCCACTGAATTATTTTCCCTGTTATGTATCCTAACAGTCTGCGTCCATGTGTTTGTCATTGTGTGTGTTTGTGTGTCTATGTCTGTGGCATTTCCTGCAGCTGCAACTCACCTACCTGACCTCAGTTCACTGATTCTCTCTGCTGTATACACCCATTCCTAACATTCAAGTGTGTCATTCAATAGATAATCCCACAACAAGTTTGTGTGTGTGTGTATGTGTGTGTATGTGTGTGTGTGTGTGTGTGTGTGTGTGTTTATTTTATTTGATTGCTGAGTTCAAAGCTACCTAATGTAACAGACTGTTATCTTTGTGGTCTCCGTGTTTGTTTGTGTTTCAATACATTGGGCCAATGTGTTTTCTCTACTGCACTTTAGAAAGTCTCTGCAATCTAGCAGTGCTGCATTCTTATTTCTACTATTTTATTTACCTTGAAAATAGCTCACAATGGAACCACTTGTCTTTAGCCTCTCCTTCTCCATCTCTCGCTCTAACTCTTTACTCTCTCTCTCTCTCTCTCTCTCTCTCTCTCTCTCTCTCTCTCTCTCTCTCTCTCTCTCTCTCTCTCTCTCTCTCTCTCTCTCTCGCCCGCTAGCGTAAGCGCTCCTTTGTCTTGCGTACATTACGGCTGGAGCCAGCCAGGCTGAAGGGGACCGGGGCGCTGTCCATAATCAGCACGGTGGCCGCCGGCTGCTAATGGCCAGAGCCGCATGTGGAAATTATTTCATTAAGTTGTGTGAAGCATGGTGAGAAATATGCATATCTTCATTTTTTCGTAACCCCTTGTTCTTGTGCTTGATTTCAGTGAGTGGGCCTTGTGGAATATAAAATGCAAAAGGTTGTTACAGAACATGTTTTCTGCTGAAACTCTTAGCGACTCAACTCAGTATACAGAACACATTTCCCAACAATATGTTAGGAAAGCATGAAACGGTTATCAAGGGCACAGAGCAGGTAGTATCATGCAGTATAAGGATAGTATAAGGATAATTGCAGGGATTATTTGAATATATAACCCATCCAAAAATCATGTTAACTACTAAAGTAGGATAATAGATATACCAAACACAAAAACATAGTGCGCAATACTAGTACGCCCTGTTATCAAGGAAATGTCATGCCTTTTTAGGCAATGAACTGCAAACACTTTATTGGCCACAATTGTGCCTAGTTACAGGCAGCATTTCAGTTTCATAGAGATACACCTTGCTCACCAAGGACATAAAGCAGGTTTGCCCGCTATGACAGTTTGATCAAAGGAGCTTATGTCTATGGTGTAGCCAGATGGCATTCTGGTTATGGCAGACAATTCCTTTTTGGCACGACACCGGGGAACACCAGAACTAGAATACAGAACAAGGTTTTTTATTGTTTTTTCCTTTTGACTTCTAAAGCAGTACATAAAGCAGCACATAACAAATGCGTTATTATAAAAATGTCAAAAGAAAAACTACATTAACATGTAGCATGCTGAGGGTCTTGCGGATCTGATTCTGGTACGGCTGATGGGTTTGGTTGCTTGAAAGTTTTGAAGGACAATTGGCATCCATAGTATGAGAGTACTGATATGGTGGTTTTAAACATTGTGCAAATTTTATAAAATAGCATGGCAGGTCTAGTGCTATTCAGCCCCAAAGAGAAATCTAACAGGCACCATTTTGATTGATGGATCACCAGAAAAGGAAAGAGCATCATACCAGTTCTAATCCTGTTTATTCAATAACCAACCTGTTTCATAACGAGGTTGAGCTTTTTGCTATCTTTTGCCTTTGAGTAAACATTGGAATAGTTGCTCAATAAGTTCATCATTAAAACCCTTCTTCATTATTACCACCCAACTTCCCACAACCTCTTATTTTAATGGCCGCGACTGACTAGTGGGAGTGCCTCGTGGAGAACAACATCCTAGGGACAACCCTAGAACATGGCTGAAATATTATTGTGAACACTTTTTGATTGGAAAAATAAAAGGTAATTATATTACAAAAACAAGATAACAGATAACACTCAGCAACACAGCGCCCCTAAACCCAGAGCGTATGCGAGCAACTCGGCTGTAGCCTACAGTCTTGAGCCGTGCCCTGGCTGCCACCCCCTCTCTCTGGAATACAGTTTAGTCTCGTCTTTGTCCGTCGGGCTTGTTATACCCCCGTCAGTTATGACTAAGGGATTCTGTCTATGGCTGGTTCTGTCTATGGTCCTCCTCTAGAGTCATTTGGAAGAGACGAGGGAGGAGGCGATCTGCCGCTGCTCCTTCTCCTCATCTCCTCTGCTGTTCCGCTCCCCAGACGACAGGTTCTGTGCTGGGTCTCTGGATTAGATTGTAGAATGCAGCTTTTTGGTTGTTGGTGGGATGTGTCTTGCAGAGTGTGATTGACAGGCCAGCGTTTGGTCTCCCAGGCCCATATCCACATGTCAGCAGTACTGCTGCTGCTGCTGCTACACACAGACACAGATACACACAAACACACACATGTACACACACACACACACACACTCATACACATACACATACACATACACACAAACACACACGTCTCTCTGTTCCACATCACTAGATTCTGACAGGACATACACAAATCTCCCCACATCCCCCCACCCACACGCACAAACCCTCACACATCCGCATGCATACCCACCACCCTCTCTTTCATTTTACTTTTGACCACTGTTCAGTCTTGTCTCTCGCCCCAAGACAAGACAGATGCTGTTTTCCATGCAGCATATTATCCACTCCCTTCCCCTTTGTTAGCCAACTGTCTTTTTCCCAAAGCAAAAACCCATCGCTGTGCCAATTGATTGATGGCTTGTGTGCGTGCGCACACACAAGTTAAAAAGGAAACAACATTATTCAGGGAAAACAGAAAACCGGGATGTCTTGCGATCCAGATGTGATGTGTTGTGCTGCATAAACATTCTAACACGCGTTTCACAGCGCTAGCCTGATAACCAAACCCTCATTAATTCACACACAGTTTAAACCAATAGGCGTTGAAATGCAGGTAGCAAACGAGTGATCAGTGACCGTGGTGACAGACTCGCACCGCGGCAGTTGATTGGTCGGCCTTGTCATTGTTGGATGTGGTCTCGACAAAGCCAAAGCCGGGGAAGAAGAACTGTAGGGTTTGTTTGTGTTTCATTTGAGGTTCACACAAGTGTACAATCACATGTTTGCCTGGCCTGATGTCTGGCCTGGCTAATTACTTTGTGCAAATGGTGTTTGTTTTTGTCGCATCTGCGATGTTGTCGTGATGATGTTTATTGTCTAGTAGCGCATCGGTCGGAACACTTCATTAGTTCCCAGCGTTGCTACTGTGCCAAACTCTTCATATCTGACTCTCTCCAGTCCGACTAGAACAGGGCACATTGGCCTGCGGTGTTGTATAAATCGCTGCCGATCTTATCGAACTTCATTAGAAGCCTGCCGTAGCTGATATTCAAATACGACAGACCGTGTCAAAATGTATACGGCAACCACTAAATTAGAAGGTCAGATAGTCGACCGATTTGTTGGCAGTCCTAAGCCTTGAGCCTTGAATTGACACTGGCTTTATCCCATATAAAATGTGGAACTGGTCCTTAATTTCCCTATGAAAAATCGTTAGAAAACATAATTATGCTTAACAGCGGTGATACCTGGGGGCAGTAAACATGCATAATACTCAGGCTGTTAGCAAATAACTCACGCTTTTTTCACTTGGGTCGGTAAGTCGAGCTTCTTAGCAATAACGTTGCTAAGACTAATGATTTAGTGTTGCTGTTTTGACAATGAGTTGTTCTGACTCATACGGTTTGTTTATTTTTTAACATTTCACTCAAGCCCATAAAATGCTCTTATGATCGCTTCTCCATTGTGAGTGTGACAACATGGCATAGCATAGCAAGAAGGCGATTTATTTCTGGCGAAATGTATCTTTTTGCATATTCTCATATACATTTTCATTTGTATATATTATTGGTATCTTAATAAAATAGCATGACCGTGCATTTAAATGTTATCTTTTATCGTCTTAGACTGGTATTATATCATGACATTAAGGCAAGCAATAAATTACTTTGTTCAAAGCAAGGCTTTTTTGCAGTGAGATTATGACACTGAAATAAATCCTTTATTCTGTCGACAGATCCCTCTAGGCTTGAGGACAAAATAAAACCCCTACAACCTCATTTAACCTCAAACCCTAATTCCTGGAATTTGGCGACGTAACCCCGGGTTTTACGATTTTGATTTGGCAGCTCATCTGATTCCAAACAAGTCATTAAGAGCAGGCGTTGTACTTGTTTGCGGAGTTGCGTTCATCAGCAGTTGCTTTACATCCACCCCTAGCCTGTCCTGATCCGTGCTATCGGTCCATGTTCGACCAACACACAGCGTAGCAGGAGGTTATCCAGTCCGAGTGCCTCGGACGCCTCGATAACAGGGAGGGATGAGCACTGAAATCACATGTAATCCGAGAGTGAGGATCAGATAAACTCCCCGGGATCCATAAGACCAGAGCTGTTGCTTTGGTTCCTGTGAGGCGTGGTCCAGACTCACTCAGAAGAACCCATCAATTTCCCCTCTCGACTCTCCCCTGGGTCTCAATCAGCTTTCTATTGAGCAGGCCCTGGCAAGGTTATACAGTGTGGCTACTTCTCAGTCTGTATTGATAGGATTAAGAGGGGGAGCCGGCGCTATCACATTACTGCTGTATACAGCCAGAGTGAGCAGGCAACATCCATGTCACTGAGTTTGTGTGTGTGTGTGTGTGTGTGTGTGTGTGACTGTGTCAATTTCTTTACCCAGCATGTTTACCCAGACTAGATGTGTCATGGTATATGATTCAGTCTAATCTAAGAGTATGCAAAGAAATTATGTTTAGGGTCCCATTCAAAGGAAGTACCACCTGTTGAATGCTGTGTTATGTGCATTGATAATCGACCGGAAGAATGACAAAATACATGATTATGAATTCCATAGCGATGCACTCTAATTAAATTCCATTCCCAGTGTAAAGACCATAATTAAATTTAGCAGGGATTTTTTAATTAAATTACTCTTTTTTTGCTCCTTATTCGTTCAACACTTCTTTCTTTGTTTCCATGAAATCATCTCTTTTTCTCTCCATTTTGCGATTCTGAGGTCTGAATATATTTCATTGGGAGCGCAGAGGCTGGTTTTTGGTTGTGGTTTTATGCAAATCGCCAATTATGCGAATCTGCCTTCTCATTCTTGACTGATTGGGATTTATTAACAGACACAGACACAGTTGGTTTGGAACCAATCCCACTAACCCAATGGCATCTGGAATCTGGAGTTTTTTAAACCTAAAACAGGTGAACCTTTGGATCTAATAAATTACTCAAAGCCAATGCATGCATGTTCAGCAATGCGGCCATCATCCTCAGTCTGTTTCTGACACTGCCCGCTACGGTATCCTATCTCAATGTTTTATTTCCTCTGGTCCGTCTCACCATCCTAACTCTGTGAATTGCTAAGGCCTCGTGTTGGAGCTGGACCCAGGCCTCTTTTACATTGAAGGAACAAAGCCAGCAGCAGGAGGATTAGTGATTAAGTGTAGAGTGAAAGGGGTGAAGGAACAGGGAAGGGTGATAATCGACCCGTGTAAACTATACCCCCTAGTGAGACCACAGGAGAGGGGAAGGAGGGATTGAAAGAGTGCAGAATGAAGAGGGAGGGGGGAAGCATAATGGAGGTTTACGTAGGACAAAGGAAGTCAGCCGCTGAGGATGGATGGTGTTGTGGGAAGGTGGTGGTGGTGGTGGAGTCAGAGGGAGAGAGGCGGACGGCAGAGGGAGTCGTTTGCAGTGCTTGTTATTTGAGGCTGAGCGTTTGGTAACATGGCACAGCAGATCTGACGGAGGCCTGCGCCGGACCGTATCAACGTTGACTTAAAGCCAAGGAGCATCGACAGGGCCGACACCGTCTGGGATTACCGCTGTTACAAGGTGGCTCATCGCATGAATAAGAGGGTGCAACAGAATACAATTTGTTTGGCACATTTGCTATTCATGTATTCACCCCCTGCACATGCACATTCCCTTTGGTGTCCCCACAAATTATCTTTTGTTTGATCGATATCGAGAAAGAATGAAGATAAGGGAAAATAACGAAAATGCGTTGCTTAAACTTCTTAGTTTTGTCCATAGAAAAGCCTTTTATGTACTGTCAAGAGCCAGACCAAAGGGCCGTCTCATTAGGGTTGCTATCTGTACTTTAAAGGAAGCCTCGTTGCTTTTTGTCAGTTGGTGTTTCCAAACGTTTAAAGAAAATCAAAATAATCTGTATCCACCACTGCATACATTTCAGAAGTAATGAATTGCATTTTGCCTACATTTTTTTGCACAGATTTCTTTGTGATTGACTCCTCCATTTTTGTGAGTCTCTTAAGAAGTTTCCGGTGTCTAAGAGTTTTACCTTTCAAAGCTTACCTTGGTGCTAAGGGTGTCAACAGTTAACTGGTACCCGGTTAACCACCGAGAATATGTTTGACCGGTTACGCATGTCGGTTTAAAGGTTAATTTGCATTTACACATTGCATATACACGGCTTCGCTAGCTAGCAGTCTGAGGTAAAAAAATAAGAACGCTAAACGAAGTTCGTGTGGGACCATTTCCTCCAGAAAGACAATGAAGTAAAATGTAAATGGTGTGAGCTCCTAGTCGTGGTGCCTTGTTCTGCCGATCCTCCTCGACATTGAAGCCCAAGCATCTGGTTCGGTTTGTGTGAACAGGCATTTGAAAAACGTAACACTTTCATAAACTGTATCCAATTCAAACTGCACTTGCCCTCCCTGGCAATAATACCTGTCTCTCTTCTCCGGCTTCATTTTACTGTTCTGCCCGGTAGCCAGCCAGCCAATCAGGGAGCAGTGCTCACACCTCCAACAGCTGTGCTTTGTAATAGGTTAGAATCTCCTGAAGCTCCCATTCATACATGCTAAGTTTTCCCTGGAGATCTTTTGTGTGACTACTCACGCATCTTTAGTGGGTGTAAACGGCAGAAGAGGGGGGATTTACAAAGATAAGGGGGAGCTAAAATCAGGCCACGGCCCGCGTCACACTGTGATGAGCTCCTTTTAAACAGAACTGGTTTACTGTACCGGAGACGCAGCCTGCAGTCACTAATCTGGCATTATGCCTTCTGCCTTCTCCCTGGAATGTTTTTCATTTGTGTGTCCACAGAGCACTTAAGTACACATGCACAGACATATAGGATTAGCACGTAGATCCTCCACAAAGGGCATTATTAAGGGAATATTCTCCCTCATTACAATGCTAATTGGCCCTCTGTTTTGCTGGTCGTGCCAGTGTAGGTGCTGCTAATGTTTATGCGGTTAACTGACTGCTATTTGCATATTTCTGTAGCCTGTTTAGCCTACTTGGAGATCCTCTATCTACACCCTCTTCGTCTTCTTCATTGCCCAGAGTCAACCATGTGAATGGCTGAATATATATGGACGTGTTTTGCAACGCCCACAATATGAAGAAGAGCACAATGGGCAGGATTGTAGCGAGCCAATATTATTTAACTCGATAAGGAACCTTCCCTCACAAACAGGACATTATACATTTATTTGGTTGCACCAGGTTGTTTTTGTGTGCAACGGCAGAGCTTAGTCAGTCAAGGTCAAAAGTTCACCTAAATCTGGGATGCTGACTAACCAAGGCGTGAGTTTTGTTATCTAAGGCTACATTATATCTAATGATAGGATGTGTAATAACAGACGACAGAAGGGGGACACTTTTTGCTAGGCATCTTACAATCACTTTTGTTCGCATAACATTCTTGGAAATATAATATATATATATATATATATATATATATATATATATATATATATATATATATATATATATATATATATATATATATATATATATATTCTCAGAATAAGCAATCGACATGCTTAAACCTATTATATCTACATTGTCGATTGAATGGTCTGACCTAAATGTCAATTCTGTAATTTGGTTTTGGACACTGGATTTTGAAAGGGTGGATCATTCTGACACTTGCACGTCTGCGAGATATTCCTCCTTAAGAAATGGCTGATCTTTCCCTAGAGTAAGTCAGGGAGCATCATTTCGCCGGTGTGTCTGCCGACATGTGCTAATATGGCAGTGGGGCTTGTCCGTCATGCTCTGAGCTCTCCTCCTTCCCTCTCTCGCTCCTCCCCCCCTCTCTCTCCCCTCCCTCCCTCTCTCCTTTCCCCTATCCCTCCTCCCCCTCTATCTCCCCCCGACCTGAGTCCCCCGTCAGGAGAGAGGAGAGTGGAGGAGAGCATGAGACCCACCGGGCCGCGGCTCTCCCTCTCTCCCTGGTTCTCACACATTCCCTGTCATGCTCCGCACGCACCGGCCCTGCTTATGCAGTGCATATGCTCGCTCTCTACGTGGGTGTGTGGGTGTGTGTGTCTGTCTGTCTCTCTCTCTCTCTCGGTCGCTCTCTCGCTGCATCACCTTCTCCAACCCTGTGCTTGTAAGGGATGACTCAATGTCTGTCTCTCTCTCTCTCTCTCTCTCTCTCTCTCTCTCTCTCTCTCTCTCTCTCTCTCTCTATCTCCCTCTCATTTGTTCGTTCTCTCTCTCCATCTTGCCCTCCCACTGTCTGTCCCTCTCTCTGTCTGTCCCTCTGTCTGCCTCACCCTCTGTCTGTCCCTCTCTCCGCTACCCCCTCCAGGCCCTGTCTGCGAGCGGTGACTCATTAGCTGTGTTTGAAATCGTTCCCTATTCACTCACTCACTAATCCCTATTTAGTGTTTATGATGTAGTGAACTATATAGGGAACGAACAATAGAGAATCCGGACACCACGCTAAACATTTCTAAACGTAATTTGCGTCAGTAAATGACATTTGGAAAACACGACTGCATTGCATTGTGGTATACGGGAGTAACATGTAGGGAACATCGTATGGTCACTCAAATTTTCGGTATTTTATTGTCCACTATATAGTGAATTAAATTAAACAGAGAATTCGAACAGCACTACAAAATGGCGACCACCCTATATAGTGCGCTATATCCGTGATAGGGAACGATTTCGAACACAGCTAATGTGTCTCTGTCTCCCTCTCTCCCCCCTCCAGATCTCATCTGATGACGAGGCTGAAGGAGTCTCGGTCCCACGAGTCGTTGCTCTGCCCCAGCGGGGGCGTGGAGGCACTGGACCTCAGCATGGAGGAGCAGGTGGTCATCAAGCCCGTGCACAGCAGCATCCTCGGCCAGGACTACTGCTTCGAGGTGAGCACCAAACCATGAGCTGTTGGGTCGTTTAGCAGCCATTATGGTCACTTCATCCAAGGGGGGGGGGTTTAGAGGCAGTGTCATCAAGGAGCAGGCAGGGGTTCAGCTTCTTGCTCAAGGACACCCACTGGTAGGCTGCAGACACCGGGGATCAAATCCTGAACCTTATAAGGCTAGGAGTTGGACTTCCTACCCACTACAGTTCCTGCTCATACTGAAATAACCAATGCATGCAGGAGTGTCATGGGCTTCACCTAAAATAGCGTTGCTTGTTTGGGATGTAAATTGGGGTTGGTGCACTGGCATAACATTGACCGCAATATTTCACTCTATTTGCATCTTCAGTTCCCTGTTCTAGATGGGCAAGATAGCGTGGCTGTGGCAAAGTCTTTATACTCCCAGGCCTTAAAGTTTCCCTCACCTTCAGGCTTTGCTGAGCAAGAGTCAGCCCTTGAGTGTTCATTAAAGGCATAATGGTTTAGATTGACCCTCCCAGTTAGTAGAAGGGAGACTCTTTGAGCTCTATAAACCTAATATCAGAGTTCTGTCCCTGCTGACTGGCTGTGCAGTTGCGGGACGTGACCTGGCATAGTTTGTCTGGGTAGGTGAGTAAGAGGGGCTTAGAGTGAGAGGGAGGGGTTTAGGGGGAGGGGTTTAGGGGGAGTCTTTAGGAGGGTCGCTATTACGATTCCTGTATACAAAGAGATAGGTATGGGCTAGCCAGTATTATTTATTTGCAGACTTTATCAGTTAGAGAATACGTTTTTTTGGTTAAACGGTTGAACTCACTATCGATCAGCAATCGCCGATATGTCCTGGTTATTTCAAGCTGGGAGCAGGTTGAAATGCTCCACATTGTGACATGAAGGACCTGCCTCTGCAAGCACAGTAGGGTGCTTTGGTGGAAAGCAGCTCACAAATGACTTTAGAAAGAGATCAACCTACATATAATATATCCAGCAGGGCAAGCAGCAGCAAGCTGTGTTTGGTCTCAGTCTGACTGCACCAGACACAACACAGTAACACAACACTGGCAGGTTAAATATATCCCCGCGTTTCTTCTGAATACGATGAGACCGAGAAGAAGCCTTTTGCATTTCTTGGGTGTCACCCTGTGATTGCGACAGCTTCATGGTAACGGTTATGTCTGTCTCTTGGTCTGTTGCTCTCCTTCTCTCTCTTTCTCTCTCCTTCTCTCTCCTTCTCTTTATCTCTCTCTCTCTCTCTCTCTCTCTCTCTCAGTCTCCCATGTGTTCCTCTACTTATCTGCCCAGGAGACCGTTGCAGCCTGTTTGTTGCTCCTCCAATTACGTTATATATTCATCCTTTTTAAGGCTGCCAAGTCAACAGCCGACTCCTAGCGGGTATGTGCGTGCGTGCGTGTGTCTGTTAGTGAATCTGGTCTCTGCGAACTTTAGCTATCTCTCTTCATCATTGTCCTCTTATCCTTGTGGCACAGCAGTAGCGGAAGCTTCCAGAATGACAATTTCATTTTTTTTTTCTTCCCCCTCAATGCCTCAATTTCTTGGCCTCATTATAAACAAAAGCTTGTTTGCACACACACCAGCCAGGCTGGTGCTGTGTGGCATGGCGCCACAAAAAGAGTGAAATGGCAGAATCTGGGGGTCGGGTGGTCTATTTATGTCTCGTGTGCGTGTGTGTGTGCCATCACCAAATCCTTGAGAATGCAGCAGAATCCCTTCACTGGCGTCTCAGCACTGCGGCCTGTAATTAATGGCCGATGTTCGGTCCGCCTTTGTGATTATATCAACCGGGAAAAGGAAAAATGTACATGCACACACAAACGAAACACAACACAACAACAGCTCACCTGTCGCCTTGCGTCACTCACCTGTTGCCCTGCCTCACTCCGCAGGTCACCACGTCGACGGGAAGCAAGTGCTTCTCATGCCGGTCGTCTGCAGAGAGAGACAAATGGATGGAGAACCTGAGGAGAGCGGTGCACCCCAACAAGGTAAGAACAGACCTGAGAGAGAGAGCGAGAGAGAGAGAGAGCGAGAGAGAGAGAGAGAGAGAGAGAGAGAGAGAGAGAGAGAGAGAGAGAGAGAGAGAGAGAGAGAGAGAGAGAGAGAGAGAGAGAGAGTCCACCATTTTTAGAGGCCCAAGAGTTCAATTGTAGAGGCCCCAATTCACGATGAACCCAGTTGGAGTTCATTCAACGCTGACACAATAGCTAGCACATGGGGAGGATTCGCTGAAGGGTTTCTTTAAGGTGCCTACTGGGGGAACGTATCAAGCGGAGATCGGATCCCTCCCTCATACATCTTGGGGGACCCCCCGCTTGTGAGGATGTCATTATAGGGTTGATTTTGAAATGGCATATAATGGCTTATCAACACCTTGGTAATGTAGGGGCACTTTAAGAGTTTATTAGTAAGACCCTTTGCATTGTTATCTCTCCCTACACCTGAAGACATAATAAGTACTTAAATGTGAAGTTAGAGCTTGACACCTTTATTTCCTTCATCACACCAACCCGTTCACAGTCAGGAGAATGTGACAAAACAAGATCTTCCCTCTTCATTCATTGACATAATAAAGAACATTAATTCCTTGGAGAACTTTGGAAATGTCATTCCTGGCTGTTGTGAGGATGTAACAGGGCATGTCGTTGATGCTGATATACAATCTCCCTTCAGTACACAAGGGGAAATACGCACATTTCTGATTCCTTTACAGATCGTAATGAACAGTACTAGATTAAAGCACACGAGATTTCCATCATCAACATTAGCACCCTATTAGCCAGGAGGTAACTAATGTGCAATCTTTAGCCTTAGTTTGCTTATAGTAGCCATACAAAATGCATTAGGGAGTGATTTAGTAGCAATTTTTTTGAAATGCTGGTTCTGACCTGGTATGTTTTAGTGTTTTAGTAGAACAAATACTTAGCGGTAATTACACCTGCACTATGTAACTTTTATCCACTGCAGCTATCACTTGAGCACAGATTGTGTTTTCCTCATGCTGTTTGCTCTCTCCAGACCAAATTGGTCGGGAGAGGGAAATAGTCTCTGTGGTGATTAAGGTGTGGGCGGATGGGCTCTTTATTATTTAGACAGGTGGTAAAATAATATTTCTGAACAACAAGTTATGGCGGCCGTGAAAAGGTAGGGAGTACAGATGCAACTGTTTTGTAATGGTATAGCATAAATATAATGTGCAAAAAAGTGTAGGTATTTGGTCGCGATGCAATATAAAAAAAATATATTATCACTCAAAATAGAAATGCTATTACTTTATGTTAATTTTTTATGGGACTTTTATATTTCCAAATTCATGATTGTCTTCATAGATTTTAAGAATGATAAATATGGAAGGATTTTGCAATGGCCTGAAGAAGAACTTTGTTGTTTGTTGTATTGAATGAAAACGATTACATACACAAAGAAGGAAAGCGATGTGTATTCGATGGGCAGACTCTTGTTGAAGACCTTTAACTTGACTGCTTTATGTGTAAATTATAGCGGCCAGCATTCTGTTCAAAAAGGAAATAAGTGCAAATTTTAATACGCATGTATCTCTTAATAAATCTCTGTGTATTTCCGAATGATGGACTGAGTAGCCTAAGGCTTCTGAATCCAGTGCCAAGAACAATAAACGCTTTCTTTTAAGTTGTGATTCACCCCCACACAAACGTGCAC
Source organism: Pollachius pollachius (assembly GCF_949987615.1). Lineage (NCBI taxonomy): Eukaryota > Metazoa > Chordata > Actinopteri > Gadiformes > Gadidae > Pollachius > Pollachius pollachius. The sequence goes on along the minus strand of NC_136937.1, from coordinate 18,080,295 downwards.
ACACACACACACACACACACACACACACACACACACACACACACACACACACACACACACACCCATGCAGAACCGCACACATACGCATGCATATGCTCACTAGCACAAGTGCGCGTGCACACAAAAAGACACACACACACACACAGACACATGCAGACCCGCATACATACACACGCACATGCATGCGCACACAAACACACAACACTGACCCAACAGTGTCTTGGTCTCCCATCTTACCCACGTCCGCACTCTTTGTCCTCCGCCCTGCAGGACAACAGCCGCCGGGTGGAGAACCTGCTACGCCTGTGGATCATCGAGGCCAAGGACCTACCGGCCAAGAAGAAGTACTTCTGCGAGCTGTTCCTGGACGACGCCCTGTACGCCCGCACCACCTGCAAGCTGAAGACGGACAACGTGTTCTGGGGCGAGCACTTTGAGTTCAACAACCTGCCGGCGGTGCGCAGCGTCACAGCGCACCTCTACAAGGACACAGAGAAGAAGAAGAAGAAGGACAAGAACAACTACGTGGGCCTGGTGGTCATCCCCACTGCCGCCGTCACCGGTCGCCAGTTCGTGGAGAAGTGGTACCCGGTGAGCGTGCCCAACCCGGCCAAGGGCAAGGGCGCCTCGGGGCCCATGATCCGCATCAAGGCGCGCTACCAGAGCATGAACATCCTGCCCATGGAGATGTACAAGGAGTTTGCAGAGTACACCACCAACAACTACATGCTGCTGTGCTCGGTGCTGGAGCCCGGCATCAGCGTGAAGAACAAGGAGGAGATGGCGTGCGCGCTGGTGCACATCCTGCAGAGCACGGGGAAGGCCAAGGTGAGTGGGTACCGCCGCTGCTGCTGCTGCTGTTGGCGTGGATGTAGGAGGAGTCAGGCCTTATCAGAGTGGGGTGTTAATGCAACTAAAAGGTCTACAGTAGGAGGTTCCCGTTCATTGTGGGGTTCTGTCCTTGCTGGACATGCCAGTGTTTTTATCACAACGACCTATACACAACATAACGTCCCCATCTTCTCCCCTGTTTCTTCAAACATCTCTAGCTATTCTGGCCTTGATGCTTGTTATCAACATGTTATACTCATAACATGTTATGATAATGGTACTTGCTTGTTATCAACATGTTCAAATACCATGTTATTCTCATGGTGCTTGCTTGTTATCAACATGTTATACTCACGGTACTTTGTATGAACGTTGAACTTGTGTTGTAGGAACATTTAGGGATGAGATTATGGTTGTGGAAAACCATTCCTAAACAACATGTTTTGGAAGAGGTGTTTTGTGGTCAGCACTAAAGAAGAAATACCACCCTAACCTAGAGGAACCTGAGGTGAACCAAAGCATTACCTCCATGGCCCCCCTCGTCCGAAGAACTTCTGACCCACAGCGCTGACATTCTTAAGGCCAGGTCGGAAAAGTCACGCAGGTAGAGGATTTGTTGAGCGGGCCGCGGCGCGCTCCATTACAGAGAAACGAGGATAGTAACCCCGCTGGGGCCTCCCAGCGGGGTTACGGCACACTGCATACAGATGCACACCGTGCAGGCAGGAGGTCGGATATAGTGCAAGCGCTGCTGTGTCGTCCTGAGACCACCGCACCGCATCAGACAGTGCAGGCACAGGTTTCCCCCCGTAATGGAACGGAACTTTTCTAGTCGTCCACCCAAAGGCCACTGTGCTCGACCCACTTGTGTCTCCCACCATTCCTCAGTGTACACACATGTGTTCGCATGTAATTCTGCTGTGTCTGCAACGTAGATCCAATACCTTTGGATGCTGTTTGCTATGCTGTGCTATGAGGGATCATGCTGCAGGCATGCCGGTAGATGGGGTTTTAGTAGGATGCCTGCATTCAGGTTGTTCTGACCTCGTCCATATTGCCTTGTCTGTTTGCTTTCTGCCTTGTCACCAGCCAAGGGAGTTGGATCCTATGCCAAAGCAATCAATAATCTACTACGATTATATCGCCATTAAGCAGACACCTTTTTCCAAAGCACCCTACAATGAATGGTTATTTGTCAGACAGGGCTGAGGCCTCTTCTGCTCTCCTTAGGGCGCCTACAGGGTAGACTGTGAACCTGTTCATCTGGGATTCAAAGACCCTCACCGCTAGAGTAACCCATCTCCTGTGATCAGTGTGGTTAATGATGGCAATCTAGGGCCTGGAACCCGGTTCCTATCCACAGTGGATTGTACAGATACTCCTGAGTGTTCAGCCTGGGAATGGCTGGGAGCTGGTGGTTCATTGCAGACAACGTCTTGGTTGGTTCATCCTCAGTGAGGTCCGCCAAGACTTTGACACATTTCTAATTACTTTTACTTAAACATAGAATACCGGGCGTTCTTTCTAAAAGTTCGGAACCTTAACTTTTATTCCCACACAGATCCCTCCTGGGCTCCCTGTTGTTCTCTCCCACCGCCACTCGCTACCACTTATACTCTAAAACCATGGACGCAACAGAGACTTTTTTTCAGTGTTGGTGTTAGAAAAGGACCATTGTCTACCAGCAAATCCGTCTTGTCTGAAACACAGCAGGATCCTAAAGGGGGACATTTAATTCTAAGTTCGTATGTGATGAATAAAAAAAACGGAAGACACCAGTGTGTGAATCACAGGCTTTGGCTGAGTAATCTTAAGGCTGAATCATCTCCCAGAACTGAAGACTGTGCCGAGATGAACTGAGGAGATATGAGCTGGAATAACATGGCAAAGTCTCTGCGGCGTCTCTACCCCTGTCATTAAGGTGTCATTAAGATGTATCAGATTACATCAATGGTAACACACAGTTACCTAGTATTTTCATTTATAAAAACCACTGAGAATTGGCTTTGCCCACCTGGTGTTGGTGCAAGGCTACACACCATACATAAGTATACATGTCTATAATTTACATGTGTACCTACCATGTTTTTACTGATATGTGTGCCACAAAGATGGAGGATTGTAATGCACATCCACAGTGAGACGCCTCACTGTGAGTTAAACCTGTTGAGCATGACATGCAATATGAAAAATAGTAAATTGTTTCGTTCATATAGTTTCACCCTTTACATTAAGGCAATGTTACATTAAACTACATGAAATTTTTCAGATATTCTTGGTTACAAACTGGGTTAATTTCGGAAAGCGTTACTTAGAAGTTATCTGGGCCAAGTGTGTCCCTATCACCCCCTGAGCCGATGTGTGTGTGTTGCTACTTGGCCCATGTTGCTATGCTATCCCGGCTCCGCCCGTTTGTGGCGTTATAGCACAAGCTCTGCTCTGCACATTGTTTGAATTAATTAGCGGTATAAAGGTTGGGAATGGGTTTCTAATTACGACTCACTTGTGCCTGGCTTTTAGGCTCTGCTTCACTCTGTCATTTCAGCAGCCATCACCGGATTAATTATATACCCGGATAGTTTGCATCGGTGCACTCTCTCAGCTTTCTTCACACTCTCTCTCTCTCTCTCTCTCTCTCTCTCTCTCGCTCTCTCTCTCTCTCTCTATATATGTTATTTTGCGTCTCTGTCTCCAGCCCCCACTCTTGGCCCGGTGCATCCAGAAGACAGTGTTCTCTGAAAATATGTCATTACTGCTCTCCGTTGAAATGTCATAACGGCTTTGTGTGTGTGTGTGTGTGTGTGTGTGTGTGTGTGTGTGTGTGTGTGTGTGTGTGTGTATGTGTGTGTGTGTGCACAGATGTGTTTGTGTGTGTGTATGGGAAGCACCACTGCACAGATTAGACACCCGCATTACCTTGAGCAGACACACACGGATACCCACACACACACAGACACTACACACTCAATGTACAAATATCTATGCACATCTCCAATTGCAATCAGCCATATACCATATTGTTAAAATGAGGAAAGAGAATTTCCATACAAAGACAAAACAGATGATCTACATATCGATCTATCCCTCTTATTGTCTTAAGTTTCCGTCTTGGCCTTTAATTAGATGTGGATTAGTGTATAAACTAACATAAACCCTGGATATACATGAATGTTTGTGAGCATTTTACCCCCATTTTGACCAAAGGTTTATATTACCTAACATTCAAGGCTGTTTATGTTAGCAATGGCTATATTTGTAGCATACATTTTTACAATGTAGGTATGCTACGGATATAGAGGGAGACAATAGAGGGAAAGAGCAGTCTGAGGCAGAGGGGGAGAGGAAGAGAGCAGTCAAAGGCAGAGGGAGAGAGCAGTGAGGGGTAGAGGGAGAGAGCAGTGAGCGGGAGAGAGCAGTGAGAGGCAGAGGGAGAGAGCAGTGAGATGGAGAGAGCAGTGAGCGGGAGAGAGAGCAGTGAGAGGCAGAGGGAGAGAGCAGTGAGGGGCAGAGGCAGAGGGAGAGAGCAGTGAGAGGCAGAGAGCAGTGAGAGGCAGAGGGAGAGAGCAGTGAGGGGCTGAAGCCAAATACTGTCATGTCAAAGTACAGAGGCCGCGCAACGCACTCCTCTCTGAACCCTCGTGTTTTAAGTCAGCATCAAATGTGGTTTTATTTTGTTCCACTATGCACCCTGCGCAGACTTTTCTCTCTCACATGTTCGCAAGCACACTCGCGCTCTTGCATGTCATGACGAACTGGCGCACACACACCCACACAACCACACACACGACCTAACACGGACGACAAACACCCCGTGTCAGCCGACAACACTTGTTGGAAGGCTGGGATCGGGACAGACTTCCACCCCCTCCTCCTCTCTCTCTTTCCTGTTTCCGTGGTAAATAACATAGCTTTGTGCCTGAGGGATCCACCACTCCCATTTCCAAGCTCCCTCTCTCCCTTACCCCTCCCTCCCCTTTGTCAGCCAAATCTGACCCCCTCTCTCAGAAAGAGCTGGCGGCTTTAACTGTAATGCTAGCCATCAGTCTCCCTGGAAGGATTTACCACTGGAGGGTGGAGGCTTGAAACAGTAGAAGAGGAGAGCGGAGAGGCTGGCTATGTGTTTCGCCCCCTCCCCCACCTCTCTTTCTCCCCCCAAGGGCCGCACTGGGCCGCGGGCTGGAAGGCCGGGGCAATTGATCAGCCCAATTGTTATTCCAATGCCTCTGGTTTTGTTCCCCTGCTATAAATCCGGTCGGTTTGTATTGCTGTGAATCGTCTTGTCTAAGTATTGGTCTGTTGCAATTGTTAAACACAGATTGTGTGCTTTTTTAATAAGGGCATCAGAATGATTATCTCTCTGCTGTATTTAACGACGGCATGATTATTCAAACGTGTTACATTATGGTTACACTTGACTGCATAGGTTAGATTGCTTTATATTATATTAGACTAGATTATTTGAAATAGCATTATTGAGTTACATCAGATATTATTATATTAGATTATATTTAACTAGATAAAATGAGATTTCCCTCCATTATATAATATAACATAAGATTACACCTAATTATGTATTAGAGCAGGACTTCTGGGGGGAGGCGGCACAAAGCCAGGGCAGGAAACCAACTACTGAAGGGGAGGAGTTACGCCTTGTTTCCTGTTTTGTTACGATAGATATTCTACCGAAGAGAAACTGGTTGGCCCCAGTAGAAGAAACTTTCAGAAGGGGAATTAGTTTAGTGTATATCAACAGTACAGTGTTTCGCCTAACACTGTATGGTTAAGGTGTTGTTTGTTGTTAAGCCTTAACAACAAAAAAATGTATTTTATTTTTTTATATATATTTTTTAATTACTATCCATTAACAAAGTAGAAAACTCTCGTAGGGAAAGAAAACATACTTCCATTAGGTATAAAAAATAAACGAAACGGCGGCATCAGGTGGTTGTTTATAACTGAAACCCTCACTGAAGACCGCAGGGCCACAAAACAAACCCCCGACCTCAACTACCTTGACTACGAAATTTCCTGGGGGAAACACTGCAGTATATATACAGTTGCCAGTCCACGCAGTGTGAATCTGAGAGCTTTACACACACCTTTTAAAATTGTACTAGTGCCGGCCGATATCATGTTTGTTCTTAATAGCTAATCCCTTGCTCTCAGATCTCCGCCCGATTCGAGCAAAAGACAAAAACACGTTTCACAAATAACAATTAAAAATAAAATAAATGTAATTAGAATATATGGCAATATATTATATAAGAGAAGATTAGACTAGGTAAGTTTATTACAGTATATTAGTATATCAGCGATCAGGCACGGTGCAGTGCGTGTCAGTGTAAGCATATAATATCAGCATTAGCATTAGCATGGCTGACATCATCCATGCTAAATGCGTACATGTTTTTAGCATGGATGACATCGTCCATGCTTAATGCATACATGCGTCCATATGAACAAATCAGTGGCGAGCCGTGTGTAAAGGCTGATGACTTATGACAGCGAGAGAGGTCGGGGCTTCCCGGGGAAATGTTTGTTTGTGTTCACTAACGAGTGAACCGTTCCCTAATTACCTCGGTCGCCCAATTAGTCTACTTTTAGATAGTGATATATTAAATTTTCGGATTATTATCTCGTTCACGCAGTTTCTGTTTTGTCACAGTGTGAAGGACACACTTCATTAGCTAAAGATACACACGCTAAAGCAGACTGTCACCCATTTTAGCACTAACATATTATAGTCAGAAGATTGGATGCAGCCGTTTACAGCAATCAGCAGTTAACGCTGAAATAATGTGATGAATAATGACACAATATCTATCTGTCGATTTCTCTTTCGGTGTATATTTCTGCCTGCCTCTTTCTGGCTGCAGGATGTGGTTATTTGATGGTGTTTTTATCCTGAGTCATGATGTGATTTAATCCTACAGCCCCCGCTGTCAGGTGTTTTCATCAGGGGGGTTCAGGATTTCACCTTCAACTCTCTCGGCCTGTGGACTCTTGGAGGATTATATCAGATCTCAAAGTACTGCCACTGTACGGCACCTAGTTCCTGGAAAGGTATTCATAAGGCCACTCGAGAAAACATGCAATGTTAGTCTGCCTATTTGTTTTGTATGTGGTCGAAACGGAGTCATGTGTGTGTGCTAGGGCTAATGCTAGTGTTAGAGTTAGAGCTAGTGTTAGTGTAAGAGCTAGTGTTAGTGTTAGAGCTAAAGCTAAAGCTAGTGTGAGTGCTAGAGCTAGTGCTAGTGTTAGTGTTAGAGCTAAAGCTAAAGCTAGTGTGAGTGCTAGTGCTAGTGTTTGTGTTAGAGCTAGTGTTAGTGCTAGAGCTAAAGCTAGTATGAGTGCTAGTGCTAGTGTTAGTGCTAGAGCTAAAGCTAAAGCTAGTGTGAGTGCTAGAGCTAGAGTTAGTGTAAGAGCTAGTTTTAGTGTTGGTGCTGGGTCTAGAGCTAAATCAATGGCTAGACCTAGTGCTAGAGCTAGTGCTAAAGCTAGAGCTAGTGTTAGTGCTAGAAATAGTGCTAGTGCTAGAGTTTGTTCTAGAGCTGGTGCTAGTGCTAGAGCTAGTGCCAGAGCTAGAACTAATGCTAGTGCCAGTGCCAGCACTAGCATTAGTGCTAGTGTAAGGGGGCTTGTTAGCCAAGGAAGAGATGCCTGAACAGTGTTTGAAACGCTCTCCATTGTTGTATTCTGGCGAAGGAAACTCTGGCTCTGGTCCCTCCTGAATCGCGAGCTCCACAGCCATCCTTAATCGGGCATGAATCCTTCTGCTCTCAATGCCCTGATAAGGACAGGAAGGGGAGCTCTCTGTGTGTGTGTGTGTGTGTGTGTGTGTGGGAGGGAGGGAGTCGGGGGGTGTGGGGGAGGCTGTTAGGGGATACGGAGGTGCTATGGCTGGGGCGGTGGAGAGGTGCTTAAAAGGTGGATTATAATTACAGTGACATTTTCCTGCTGTACAAAATGAAGAAGCGGCGATTGTGTTGACTGGGGAAGGAGTCAAAGATAGCAAGATGTGTGTGCGTGTGTCTGTGCCTTAAGAACATGCACCAGTCCAGTACTTTGCTTTTCAGCCTTGCACGCCTGTTCCTTTTGGAGAATAACACACAGGGATGTGTAAACAATGTCACAATCAAATCACATCATGCTTAAGAATTCAAACATACCCTTCTCAATAACTGAGGCTCTTTATATATAATGTGTGTACATTTAAATCAGGGTATTGGACAAGTTTCCCTCTCTCAATGACTTTTCAAAACCTCATAAATTCACTTCTCGTCGTAATGTGTACACTATAAAACTTTGGTACCGCGATAAATCAAACCATTCGAAGACGATAAACGATAATCTTGAATTATTACCCAGCCCTAGCTTAACATATTGCCCATTTGCTCACCTTGTCCTTGTCCATTTGCGACTTTTATATCCTGGGTGTGGAAACTAGTCGAGGCCCTCATCTCGTCTTCTCATTCCATGTAGAAACCCCCTGGTCGCCCCCTGCTGGTGTGGTTTCACATTACACCAGCAGGCGCTGGGTCGCGACCGCAAAGCGTCCACTGGGTGTGCACGTCTGGGGCAGTGGTGTTTGTGTGAGAAAGACAGAGAGCGTGGCTCTGTTTCTGTGTTTTCATCTGTGTATATGTGGATGAGTCATCGCATGGTCTCCTGCTGTCAGTCTGCCTAACCAGCAGCTGTTACCCCCCCCCCACACACACACACACACCCTCACTCATGCACACATACACACACGCAAACTCACACACACACACACACACAGACACACAGAACAAATACACATAAACACACAAACAAATGCACATCTGTCCCACACAAACAGATCGTTGGAGTGATTAGGCAGTCTGTACACTTGTGTTTTTGTGTGTGTTTGTGTGTGCTTAGTTGTGTAGTCATGATGCCACTAACAATTTTGTAAGTGGCATTGTTGCCATGTCTGTTTAATTTGATGATTGTCTACAAAATGTTCTCATTAATCAAAGAAGTCACCAGAGGCCAGAGTAGAGGGACAAATTAACTCACATTGTCTGTCTAACCGGGAATAATGTCCAAAAGTATTCATATTACAATTATCTGAAACTTAGAAAAGCAACAAAATACACTATGTTTAATGCAAAAACGAACTCAATGACACTCATTTCCTAATTTTTCAACATTTGATTAATCAACTCATCATTAATGCACTACAACTTATGCTAGTGTTTATACAATTGACTTGTTTAGCGACTGACTAGGAAATGCAGCAGCCCAGGGTGCGTACGTATTTGATCTTCCTACAGATTCATCGGTGTATGTGTGTGACTGTGTGTACATATATATCAGAGTATATGAACAAGTGTCAACATGTTGAGGAGAAGGCTGCTGCCTCCCTCCGTCAGCAGACAGAACGGCCTGATCAAACAGGCCAGGGAGCGTTTGATCAGCGGGAGAACACTGTGAGCACCTCCATAGAACCCGCCTGCTGGAGGGTGGACTGGGGGGTGTTGCTGGTGCATCTCCTAATGTCGGCCCCCTCCTCCTCCTTCACTTCCTAGCCCTTCATCTCAGCCATCTATTGTGACTCTCTCTCTCTCTCCATGTCTCTGTCTCTGTCTCTCTCTCTCTCTCTCTCTCTCGGGCTGTATAACTTGGCTTCCTCCAACCTCCACGGGGGGCTTCGGAGATCCAACGAGGGAATAAATGAAGGCGAAGGCCTTGGCTGTGTCCTGTGTGAAATTAAATCCATCTTAAATTATAAGGGTTCTCATTTGTGGTCGTTTTTTCCCTGCTGGGATGTGAATTATTGATGCCATGCCAATCCCGTTCTGCTTAAATTAAGGCTGATGCTGTGAAGAAGAAGCGATCAATATGTTCTGGTCTTCATCAAGATATGTTCATTGTCTTTTTAACATGCGGTCGATGCCATGTAAACCTGGCAGTGGCTGGTAGTTGTCCCAGGGAGCCGTTGCACGTTGGACTGCGGGCTGCCGCTCAACCCCCTAGTGCACTGACCATGTAGGCGATACACCCTGTAGCGGACTGGGTTCGATTCCCACCTGTGTGACATCTCTTCTCCAACCCCCTTACATGTCTTTCTTTTCTGTATTGGAGGCAGATTAAAGCTCATCAGATATATATAAAAAAAGATTAAATTCACTCTGTGACTACAAATCTTTAGTTTATTTGAGGCGTCAGACGCAGTCTTTATGACTCATAATATCACCCGAGGCGCACATAGCTTTTGGCCGTGATATTAGATATAATATTATATAAATTCCCATATATAAAATTGTTATTATTATATTTTATTATATGATATAGAGCTCCAGGAGTCCGCAAACGGCAAAAATCCCTTCTCCATGCTGTGGTTCAGTCTGACATCTCATTGGTCAATGGGCAGCAGCTCATTTGCATTAAAGCTACAGACACCAGAAACAGCGCATTATGAAGGGACTGAAACAGAGGGAAATAGCGGTAGGGGAGATCCTAAAAGCTATTTCCAGCAAACAGCTTCAAAAACATGTTTTCTGGAACTCAAAATCTATGTTTACTTGTTGGGAAAACACCATAATATGTCTCCTTTAACATGCGATCCCTCCCTTCTGAGGCTCCTGAGAAATGTAGTCTTAGCCTCTCTTTGTTTAACCTTCAGGACTTCCTGACGGACCTGATGATGTCGGAGGTGGACCGCTGCGGGGAGAATGAGCACCTGATCTTCAGGGAGAACACGCTGGCCACCAAGGCCATCGAGGAGTACCTGAAGCTGGTGGGACAGAAGTACCTGCAGGACGCCCTGGGTGAGTGTGTGTGTGTGTGTATGTGTGTGAGGGGGCAGAAGGAGCAGGTCTCTGTGTGTGTGTGTGTGAGGGGGGAGGAGGAGGAGCAGGTGTGTGTGTGTGTGTGTGTGAGTGTGTGTGTGTGTGTGTGTGCATGTGTGTGTGTGTGTCGGCCCCCGCCTACAATCACATATGCATCAAGTCAAACCAATAGAAAATGTTTTTCTATGCGTTGTTTCTGCACACATAGCGGTACAACAGCAAGATTTACGTCAAATCAATACGTGTTATTGGTTTGCCGTGCTGAGTCACGGTGTTTTGTGTAAACCCCAATCTCTTCCTTACCTAGATTTAAAGCTCCTTTTTTTTTTTGGCCCACTGGGCAGCTAACGAAGCAGCTGGTTGGATATCCTCCTCTTGAATCAAACCAATCACAATCCATACAGGCCTAATGTGTTACTGAAACTCTGCTAAGCGATATCCCGCTCAACAACAACAAAGGTTGTTGTTCTACGGCTGTTGACTTAAAGGCTACGAGCGGAGGAGCTCCACACTCGATTAAAGAGCTTCTGGCCGTAAGTGGAGGCTAGCTAGCTGTAGCACACACAGCCGCTGTTAGCGAGATTAGTTTGGTGTCGACACCTCCACCTCTTCCCTCCGCCCTCCCACCCTCATTCAGTCTGTCTCTACGCGGTAGTGCTCCTCTGTCCTCATGCTCGGCCTCTACTGTCAAACAACTGCCCCGCTTTGCAAGAGGGGGATATCAGCTTTTTAGATCTGTCAAACGCTAACTTGATTGATCGCAGCGATTTGGGAAAAGCAAGTAGGCTCATCAATCACTGATTATGAAAAAAACATGAGGCATCTCCATCCCACTTCCTTAAATACCAACATACACATTAACTCAAAACAAAATCGAAGTGAGCATATGGTTTTCTTACAGTGTTGACCAATCAAAACTAGCCCAGGTAGGACCACGGTGAGGCTAACTGCGTCCAGGTGTCCTGTCTCCCCGTCTTCATTCCCGGCCTCTATCCCCCTCTGTGTTTGTGTATCCCCCTCTCTTCTCCGTGGCTGCCTCGGAAATGTGCACAACAGCAGTTTTTTTGCATAACGGATGGAAACAAATCCTTCCCCGCAATCACTTTTACCTCTCCCTGATTTATGTGTGTGCACGTGTGGGGGTGTGCTTGTTTGTGTATTTGTGTGTGTTGTGTGTGTGTGTGTGTGTGTGTGTGTGTGTGTGTGTGTGTGCGTGTGAGTTTGTTTGTGTCTGTGTGTGTACATTCGTGTGTGCATTTGTGTCTGCATCTGCAAGTGTGTGTGTTTGTATTTACCTGTTGGTGTGTGTCTATGTTTGTGTGTTTGTATGCGTGTGTGTGCAAATGATGTACTGTATTTGTGGGCTTTTGAGCACCTATGCGGTGGCTGATCTGTGGGTATGTATGCGTGTGTGTGTGTGTGTGTGTGTGTGTGTGTGTGTGTGTGTGTGTGTGTGTGCGTGTGTGTGGTCCTCCACAAATATAAAGTAGTTCTCTTTCCACAATGTGCGGTGAAAGAACAAAGACAGCACACACGCGCACGTCACAAAATACACGGTGAGCTTAACACAGTTTGACATGTGGAAGCCTGGAAGTTTTAAACAACACAGGGACACACGCGCACAAACAGCAACGGTTATGGGATGGCGGTGAAGGGGAACAGAGTGTGTGTGTCTGAAACCGAGTCTTTTCCCTAAGCCCTTAGACTACGGCTGTTTTGATATTTCGAGTCAGCAGAATTGCCTCCACTGCTCGAAAAGGACAGTGGAAAGAATACTGCGTTTGCACCCCCCACCATGATCTGTCTTCCCTTTCAGCTTCTTTCAGATGCAAATCAGTGTTGCATCTGAGTGTAAAAACAAATATGAATGGTAATCCTCCGGTTGATGAGTAAACCAAAATTAACAAATAGCTTATTCTCATATCAGCATGTGAAGCGGTTAGGGATTATGCTGAAAGGTTGTGGGTTCGACCTCTCATGTCCTCGGTCTGCCGGTGGGCATCAGAGAGCAATATGCCCTTCCCAACCCCTAATTTGCACTTAAAGACATTTGGACAAAAGCGTAATGACTTAATACTAGACTATAACAGCACAGTCAAGCCTCTCATAAGAAACCCTTGTTTATGGAAAAGATTACACCCAATAACATCCAGTGTGTTGCTATAGTACGTAGAGATGAACAGTACATGGTTTATTGTATATACAGCATTCAGATCACTAGGTTAACGCAGTTACACATGTCTGTCATGAATTCGTTCTCTCTCTCACTCTTTCTCTCTCTCTCTCTCTCTCTCTCCCTCTCTCTCTACCTATCTCTTGCTCTCTACCCCTCTCCCTATCTCTCTCTCTCTACGTATCTCTTGCTCTTTACCTCTCTCTCTACCCCTCTCTCTCCCTCTACCTCTCTCTCCCGCTCTCTTTTCCTCAAGGTTGCAGTCAGGGTAGTTATTACTGGGAGGTGGGCTGAATAATGCACGGCTGGCTGGGTTTTGGTGGATCCCACTGAGGCTGCGAGCCAAGCCTGGCTTGAGCTGCTGCCATGTGGGTGTCTGTGTAGATTATAGTGCATATGGTGCATGCCTATAGGACACCGATCGGGCATATGTTCCAACGGCCGTAGCCAAGAGGGGAGCGCGCCCACAACCAGACGACCACAGAGGGAAACCCACCCAGACACCCACGTTTACATTTGGGCTAGAAGCGAAAGAGCTGACATGCACATGGAGATGGAGCGGTGTTGGTTTGCCACCCATGTCTATTTGGCAGAGGTAAGTATGCTACGTTGGCTGATAGGGTTTTGGGTAGCATCTCCTTCTGCATTGGCTGAAGCAAAGCATATAATCATCATATTGTACTTCGTTTGGGAGGATGAAGATGAGGCTGACGATGATGAGTCATTTCTTCTCCCAGAATGGAGGATTCTTGATGTACTTAAGTCCTCCTAACGTGTTTTTAATGAACTGTGTCTGAATGAACTAAAAGTGTCTCCACAATTGCTTCCCATTACTCCTACTCAAGTGTCTGCCTTTTCTGATTAGCTCTCCGTGTTGCATCATGTCGCTGAACGGCGTTGCCTGGCACCGTTCTTTGCCCCTCGGCTTTGTGAAGACGAGCAGAAAAGTTTGACTAATTGTCACTGTCATTCTGGCTGTGCTGCGTGGTCAGTCAGTGCCAGTGGTTAGCATGGTCCCACAGTGGTTAGCACAGTGGTTAGCACAGTGGTTAGCACAGTGGTTAGCGTGGTGCCACAGTGGTTAGCACAGTGGTTAGCATGGTGGTTAGTGTGATGCCACAGTGGTTAGCACAGTGGTTAGCGTGGTCCCACAGTGATTAGCACAGTGGTTAGCGTGGTGCCACAGTGGTTAGCACAGTGGTTAGCGTGGTGCCACAGTGGTTAGCACAGTGGTTAGCACAGTGGTTAGCGTGGTGCCACAGTGGTTAGCACAGTGGTTAGCACAGTGGTTAGCGTGGTGCCACAGTGGTTAGCACAGTGGTTAGCACAGTGGTTAGCGTGGTGCCACAGTGGTTAGCACAGTGGTTAGCGTGGTGCCACACTGGTTAGCACAGTGGTTAGCGTGGTGCCACAATGGTTAGCAAAGTGGTTAGCGTGGTGCCACACTGGTTAGCACAGTGGTTAGCGTGGTGCCACAGTGGTTAGCACAGTGGTTAGCGTGGTGCCACAGTGGTTAGCACAGTTGCCTCACAGTAAGAAGGTCAGGGGTTCAAGCCCCACAGGGACCTTCCTGTGATGAGTCCTTGCATGTTTTCCCGTGTTCATTTTGGTTTCCTCTGGGTGCGCTGGTGTCCTACCACGCCAAAGGATTGAATAAATAAAGTAGTTCCCTACTTTTTTAAAGTACTCCCTCATGTATCCTCTGGTATCCTCGCACACACCAAAATATGTAAAATAAAAATACATTTCAGGCTTCCTGCAGAGATCCCATTCCGTCCTTTCAGTGACCATACGGTTTGGTCTAATGTCTTGCTTTGTTGTGTCTCCCCGACCAGGCGAGTTCATCAAGGCCCTGTACGAGTCAGATGAGAACTGTGAGGTGGACGCCTCTAAGTGTTCGTCCAGTGACCTGCCGGAGCACCAGAGCAACCTGAAGATGTGCTGCGAGCTGGCCTTCTGCAAGATCATCAACTCCTACTGGTACACACACACACAAACACACACACACACGCACACTGAGCTGGCCTTCTGCAAGATCATCAACTCCTACTGGTACACGCACACATACACAAACTGACACACACACACACACACACACACACACACAGACACACACACACACTGAGCTGGCCTACTGCAAGATCATCAACTCCTACTGGTACACATACACATACATTCCTACTGGCACACACACACACACACACACACACACACACACACACACACACACACACACACACACACACACTGAGCTGGTCTTCTGCAAGATCATCAACTCCTACTGGTACACGCACACATACACACACACACACACACACACACACACACACACACACACACTGAGCTGGCCTTCTCAAGATCATCAACCCAGCACAACCCACACAGGGATAGTGTTACAGCCAGGATGTTGGATAAACTACCTGTAGCCATCCTTGAGCAGGATGCCCAACCCCTACCTCCTTATCAATGACATTGGCTAAAAGCATCTTATACAACTAAAAAGATGTGTTTAGTCAAGACTAATTCACCTTGGATAAATGTCCTGAATAAGATCCACTATTGATTATTTGGAAACAATAATAAATCAATAGTAGAGATATCATTGATGCAGGTTATTGACCTCGACTTACTAACTCCGGAACGTTCCACAGCGTCTTCCCTCGGGAGCTGAAGGAGGTGTTTGCGTCGTGGCGACAGGAGTGCAGTAACCGGGGGCGACCCGACATCAGCGAGCGTCTGATCAGCGCCTCGCTGTTCCTGCGCTTCCTGTGTCCTGCCATCATGTCCCCGTCGCTGTTCGACCTGATGCAGGAGTATCCCGACGACCGCACCGCACGCACACTAACACTCATCGCCAAAGTTACGCAGAACCTGGCCAACTTCACCAAGTGAGACGCAAAGCATTCTGTGGGGTGGAAGCGTGATGGGCCCGTTAAGGACATGTGTGGATCGTGCCAAAGAGACAAAACATGCTAGCTAGATCTGTGTTAGCTTGTTGGGGGTGGAAAGATCTGTTGTGAACTGTTGTGTTTTTCGTTTTAGATCTATACAATATGGCTATGGAAACTGCCAAACAAGATTTAAATTTGGGTGGTGTCTTTAAGCCATTTTAAATCGAGTATATTAAGCTAATTATAATAATAAATATAATTATTATTATGATAATGTGTTTCATTTATAGTTTCAATTGTAAATATGTTAAGACACTACAAGACATTTTATACAAAACTAAAATATGTAAAGAATGAGTAAAAAACCAAACAAAAATCAATCAATCTGTTTAGCATCCCAACATTTCCGGAGCATTGTCCATGGTTTAGCTGCCGCTAACGTTGCCTAACTCTCCCCGGCCCCAGGTTCGGCAGCAAGGAGGAGTATATGTCCTTCATGAACCAGTTCCTGGAGCACGAGTGGACCAACATGCAGCGCTTCCTGCTGGAGATCTCCAACCCGGAGACCATCTCCACCACGGCGGGCTTCGAGGGCTACATTGACCTGGGCCGCGAGTTGTCCACGCTCCACTCGCTGCTCTCTGAGGTGGTGGCCCAGACAGACCAGGTACACACCGCTGCCTGGGGATTGATACAGCCTGGAGCTGTTAGCAGCAGTGGGGCGACAGTACCTAAGGATGTAGAGCAGGTTGACTGGCAACAGGAAGGTTGCTAGTTCATTCCCCGGCTGCTCCTAGCTGAGTGTCGAGGTGTCCCTGAGGAAGACGCCTCACCCTGACTGCTCCTGATGAGCTGGCTGTCGCCCTGCGTCGTTGACTCAACCATTGGTCTGTGAATGAACAGTTGTTAGTTACTTCGGAAAAAAGCGTCTCAAAAAATCCCCCTAAATGTAATGAAAATGTAAGCAATATTCACAGATAGGTTCACAGGAGCGCTGTTTTAGGGTGGGAGCTGGGAGGATTTGATGGTAATGACTAACTGATTTAGTTGTTACGAGCCCAAAATAAAACCATCCGCTGATGTCATCACAAGTGGGAGTGTCCCACCTAGGGTTAGAACGGGGTGTGTACAGTTTATTTATACCACAGAATAGGACTGTAGGGGTTTTAAATGTATGGTTGTTTTTATTTTTGCCATGTCCCCAAAAGCAGGTGTTCCAAACAAAGGTATAATTAAATTATGCTTTAGGTGGATAAATGCACAAGCCTGATTTTCCCAGAGCCCTATCCTGAGCTGAAGCCAGTCTGAGTTAACAAACTAACGGTGAATGTTTCAACCCTGGCGGTACGTCTGACTCCAATCCAACGCTAGCCATCGCTCACAGTTGGAGAAATCATAACAGTTTAAACTGGGTATACCCATTGCATAAACAGCACTTTAAATGTCTACAGTACTGCTTGAAGCACTCGATAAAAACATTATTATATCTATAAATATGTCATGGAACTGAGAATGAGTCATCTTAAAAAAAGTGGTGCATGCGAAATGCTGTGTGTGTGTGTGTGTGTGTGTGTGTGTGTGTGTGTGTGTGTGTGGGTGTGTGTGTTTGTGTGTGTGTGTGTGTGTGTGTGTGTCTGCAAACTCATACCTGTATTATTTTTCTATTAGACAGATCAGTCCCCATCTTTTGTTTTATTTATAGGTCAGTCAATACACAGGAATCTAATTCAGATTATGATAATCAAGCTCAAATGTAATATCTAATTTAAATTTGCCCCGTAACTTTATCGCTTGCCTATTGTACGCACGTACCTATCTGAAAGAGTTCTGTTTGTACAAACTTCAGGATGTATATCATGGAACAAAAAACACGTCAAATCTTTTCCTGGTGCCCTAATCGAGTGGGGAGGCAGACTTGTTTCATTAGGGACGTGATAAAAGGCAGAGTGCTAGGATGCATTACCCGCTGTGGGTAATAGTTGGTTCCCCCTGTGCGTTCAGCCAGCTTCAAACACGAGCCTCCCACCGCCTCACTATTAGTATTGAGCGCCCTGCTCCGATCAATATCTGTATCATTTCTGCATTACTTGATATGGTGCCCTTGGACCGGGACACTCTGAATGGCTGCCTGATTAGAAGGCGTATCGACGGCTCGGTAAGGGCATCGCCTCCCTGCATTAGCTGTAGTGATGGAGGCGTCAGCGGTAATAGCTTGATAAACACCAGACTGTCTGTCTTCCTGCAGCGCTCTTACCGTCCCCACTTCGCTGGCTGGCTCAGAGAACTTTTTCTCCCCCTACGGATCATTTCCTGAGTTCACATGGGATCTTATATTTGCATTGCTGAACGTATGTGTCGTACTGTCCATTCATTCATTTGACCTTAATTTAATGTAAAACACATTGCAAAGGCGTCTCCAGATACAGTGGTGATGAGTTACATGGTTTTGGTTTTCTTTCTATTATTACATCACATAACAAGACAAGGTCATTGATAAGGTCATGTAAGGTGTTGCCCTGCTGGCCCAGTTCGCAGAATTGCTACATGAATACCTGACGTAAAGCAAGTCATGAAGTCATTCATAAGTGTTGATAGCTACAACTGTAACACCTCCTCTAGCCCACAGAGGCCACTAATGGAGAGACTCACATAGTGCAGCTTTAAACACTTAAACATGGTCTTTTATTGAACATGTCTTTCTCCATCCCGTGACAGACCGCGGCCGCCAAGCTGGGCCCCCTGCCGCGGATCCTGCGGGAGGTGAGCGCGGCGGTGGCCAACCCGTCCTGCGTCATGACCGGCTCCGGCCCCGCCTCGGACCACGCCTCCTCCGCCGCCGCCAACGCCTCGTCCTCCTGCTCCTCGCCATCGCCCCCCGGCGCCGGCTGCAGCATCTCCACCGGCCTGCAGAAGATGGTCATCGACAACGACCTCTCAGGGTAAGAGAGGCAGACCGGGTTTAAACAGAGAATAGGATGAGCCTCAAGGGGGAGGTACTGGTGTCTCGCCAGCAGAAATTTAAATAAAAACAGATAAAAATAGTAATATGAAGAAATTATATAAATATCAATGAAGAAGGACTGCCAAAACCCTTTTTGGCAGTCCAGGTAAGCTAATGCATTATTAATACTGTGTCTCAAGGGGGGTTGTGCCTTTACTTTTAATACTCCATCACTTTTAAATCGCTATTCAGACGAAGCATTTATCCAAGCAACTTCCTGTGAATCACTTTCATTTATTGTATTTGTATGGAACCCTCCCCACCAGCGTACCTCCTGGTAGTCAAACACAGCGGACCCCTTCAGCAGCCCGCCCCGCTAGAGGAGGTCGGCTCAGGCCATGTTTGTAAAAAGCCAACGCCGTCTCGCCGTACAGGCAGAAACACACTGGCGTCGTGCTCCAGGAGTGACACACATGACGCACATTTAGAGAAGCACTAACGAACGCAGGCGCTCGGTGTGAATGGAAACAAAACAAAAATTCCCCCCTCTAATTTCATGTGTCATGTGAACATCTTTGTGTGGAATTAAATGCGTTCCGTTCCCCGCTGGTTCTGTGTGATGAAACGTAGCGCGGGGTGATTTTCCCATACCGGGAGATTGCTTCAGCCGTGGGGAAATACTGTTGTTTCTGCACAGTGTTAATAGGTAACCGCCGGCAACAGGCTGGTGATTGTGAGTAAGCCTTACGGTTCTTATAATATCTGTAACATACTCCTTTTGACTTTGATTACAGAGGCTGTTTTGTGTGTGTGTGTGCTTTCATCTACATATTGTAATCAGCTTGTGTGTGTCTGTGTTTGTACCGGAAACATGAAATTGAAATGAGCAGGAAATGATCAAGCAGTATTTTTTTTATGTTTTATTTTTTTAATGATTCCCAAGATACCAGTCATACTAAACTGATATCTCATGAGGAAAAATAAATGAAAGAAAAAGAAAGAAACAGATTGAGTGACAAGGGCGTTGAAGGATACAAGGTTATTGGGCCTCTCTGTTTTTCTTTCTGTGTTTTTTCTTTGAGTGTTTCTGTGTGCCTGTGTCACACAAAACACAGAGAATAAGGACATTCATCTGCTGTCCTTCAGAGTCAATACAATCCGCTTCTGACGTCTGTGTACTTGAGCAAGGCACACGCAAACCCAGTGGTGGCCGGTCAGAGGCGAACGTTTTTTATTGGGCTTGTCACGGGCAGAGGTGCTTCTCTCTCTCTCTCTCTCTCTCTCTCTCTCTCTCTCTCTCTCGCTCTCTCGCTCTCTCTCTCTCTCTCTGTCTATCTCCCTCTCTCTCTCTCTCTCTCTCTCTCTCTCTCTTTCTCTCGCTCTCTCTCTCTCTCTCTCTCTCTGTCTATCTCCCTCTCTCCCCCCCAACACTAGCTTCACCTCTGCTCGTTCGACACCAGAACAGAAAGATGAAAATCTTGTTTACTTGCTCTCACACTTAAAGGTTCTCACGACAACGACCCCCCCTCCATTACCATGCGCCCCTCCACCCACGGGGTCTCAGAGACAGTGGGAGGTGTGGACAGAGAGACACACAGGCAGCAGAACCAACAGGTTAGCGTCAGGGAGGGAGTGCAGGGGAACATGAGCGGAGGTGTGGAACTAGGGTGTGATTCAACGGTTAGCGAACAGACACCACTGGTTAATGGGACTTAACATCATCTGTATCTTATGTATCTACATCTCTAAGAAATTACACCTATATCAGTTTTATTTGTGTTATTTGGGTGCCAATAATACCTTAGGATATCATGTTTAGGTTTTCTATCGTTTGCCCTTAGTGTTGAATATAGTGAGTCATTCATTTTTTTCAATCTACTATTGAGTCATTTCCCCTGCCCTGTACTGAATAAGTGACTCCTCGTAACTTCAAAATAGAACCAATATAAAAAGACATGAGCCCAGCCAGATCCACACTGTGAGAGTGGGAGTCTGCTGGTAAAACATCAACACTGTCCTGGCCATGCTGGACAAGAGGCCTGCCTCCTCATCTTCACACACAGACTGAGACACATTTAGATTGAAATGGAGGAGGATGAGACGGAGGCACGGGGAATCTATATACAGGATCCCCGTCAGCCTCCACCTCCATACCATGGAGTTCACTCTAGCACTGCTGCTGCCCACTGTAGATGAGATACATACTAAAGAAATTATTTGGAACCGCCTGTCTAGATCAAAGCTAAACTAAAAGAGTAGGAGGGAGTGTTGTGGTCTTAGGGAAGATGGAATGGATGGATGGAGGGGGGAGGAGGGAAGAAAGAAGGGAGGGAGGAGGAATTGGAGGAAGGAGGGAAGGGAGGAAGAAGGGATGTAGGGAGGGAGGAAGAAATGGAGGGAGGGAGGGAGGAAGGAAGGGAGGGAGAGAGGAAGCAATGGAGGGAAGGAAGAAGGCAGGGAAGGAGGGAGGAAGGGAGGGAGGGAGGGAGGAAGTAAGAGAGGGAGGAGAGATGTTGTGTTCATATGGAAGACTGGAGAGACAGGCTGAGCGAGGCCTGGCTGGGTGGCTTGAGTGATGGCGGTGATTAAGGAACACATCACGTCTGTCAAGGTAATTGTCTCCGGGCAATAATGGCTCCATATGGCAGCGAGTCGGGAGCGGCACAAAGAAATGAGGGAGAAATGAAGAAGTGTACACAGACTGTCTTTCACTTTACCTCACCCCTGTCGCAAACTCCCCAGATCCACTCCTCAATATGGCTGCCGTAGATGAAATATCATCTTACCCTTACAAAGACGCTGCCTGGTTCATGTGGTTCATCAATATGTTCATCAGCATGTTGTTCATCAAGATGTTCATCAGCATGTTGTTCATCAACATGTTCATCAACATGTTGTCTAGATCCTCATCTGCAGGTCATTGGTCCATTGTTGACTGTAGCCTGTCTCAGATACCTGTTTGAATTTTTGAGTGAATGAACAGCAAACACTAACTTGTCGGGAGCAGTTAGGGTGAGGTGCCTTGCTCTGGGACACCTCCACACTCTGCTAGGAGGAGCCGGCGATCGAACTAGCATCCTTCCAGTCACCAGTCAACCCCTTTGTACCTGAGTCCCTGCTGCCACCAACTCAGGCTGTGCTTGATGCCCAAACATCCCGTGTGCGATTGAACGAAGCCCCTCTGGTCTCCATGCGTTTTGTGTCTTTCCTCCAGGCTGGTGGACTTCACGCGGCTGCCCTCGCCCACGCCCGAGAACAAGGACCTGTTCTTCGTGACCCGGAGCTCGGGGGTGCAGCCCGCTCCGGCCCGCAGCTCCAGCTACTCCGAGTCCAACGAGCCGGAGCCGGGCCTGGCCAACGGCAGCAAGAGCCTCTCCATGCTGGACCTGCAGGACCCCCGCAGCATGGACCTGGCCCAGGGCGGCCCCTCCCCGTCGGACCTCAGCCCGGGCCCCTGTCTGGTGGAGGGCCCCCCGCCGGCCTCATCCGTGGCCGTGTGGTCGGCCCGCGCTCCGCCGGGCGGGGCCGCCCCCCCGGGAGTCCCCGCCCTGCTCAGGAGGCCCGGGCAGACGGCGCCCGCCGCCTCGGGGTCGGACGGCCCCCCGGGGAGGCCGCTGCAGCAGCACCTGCTGGCGCCGCTCTCCTTCCAGAACCCCGTGTACCAGATGGCGGCCGGCCTGCCCGTCTCGCCGCACGGCCTCGGCGCCGACTCCGGCTCCGAGTGCCACAGCTCCGTCAGTTCCCATAGCAACAACGAGGAAGGGGGAAAGCTGAACTATCTGAACCACAGCGGCGGAGGAGGAGGAGGAGGAGGAGGAGGAGGGGGAAGCAGCGGGGACGAGTACATCCGGCGGTCGGGGGAGTTCACGCGGCGGCAGCTCTCCCTGACGGACCCCCAGCCACCCCCCGGCGTCCCGCGGCAGAACAGCGCCGGGCCGCAGCGCCGGATAGACCAGCCGCCGCCGCCGCAGCCCCAGGGCGTGACGCGCGGCCGCACGCCGCCCAACCTGCTGAGCGGCGGGCCCTTCCCCCGGCCCGCCTCCGGCAGCGTGATGTCATCCGCCTCGCCCGATTGGCCAGGCTGCGGTGTGCGGCTCCAGCACCAGACGTCCAAGGGGGAGAGTCCGGAGAGCAAGCACCGGGTGCAGCACAAGCAGGTAGGGCGCAGCCTAAACAGTTAGGGTGCAGCACACACTGGGAGGGTGTGGCGCAATTATGGAGGGCGGAGAACAAAGCAGTGAAGTGTGCAGCCGAACCTAACAGCGGTATCCCAGGACCGTTTAGCGTTTCACAGACCACTGATTCCAACAGAGTCAACAGAGCAGGCTTCAACAGTCGATATTTTAATGGATCAAAAGCCTTATTTAATCCGGTTGAGAAGGCCCGTTCTCATTTACAAACCTGTCTTGAAGTCTTAGACAACGAGACACATTAAACATGAGACAATGAGATTGTGAAATATTAATTAAAAGACTATATTGTATTTTGCAATCTAGAAAAAATAGCTCTTGCCAGACTGCCAGCACGCATGGTTAGATTCTGTGAGGTTTCTGTTACAGCTATCATTTTCCAAGCACTACCATTCATTTAACCCACAAAAAGAGGTCGCTAAATGTTCGTAGCTAGGTAGGTGTGTGTGTGTGTGTGTGTGTGTGTGTGTGTGTGTGTGTGTGTGTGTGTGTGTGTGTGTCTGGGTGATGGTGTCTTGGAACATAGGCCTGGCTGCTTGCTTCACCCTAATGAATTACAGTCATTGTCTATTTAATAATGGTAATCAGCATAAAAGCGGTTCATCGCTTCACCCTTTAGTTTACTTGGGGGAGTTAAATAGGCCAGTGATGACACTGGCATGGGCTAGATTAGCTCCTCATTTAGGTGCTAATGCACACTTTTTGGCACGCAACATCTTTTCCCCTCCAAATGAGCTACACCCGTAATGAACTTCACAAAGTTTAAATTATTGAAACTCCGGTAACTTCAATTAAAAATAACGTTAGTATTATTAGGAAAAAGGACATTACCATTCCCAGAAGCACATCTCACCTATGGCGTCAGTTAATTGTACATCACTTTGCTATTTCAGTAGGAAAACCTCCCTGCTGAAACAGTGCAGGAGGTGCCTGGCACTAGAAGTGAAACAGGAATTCAAGGCATACAAAGATGATACTTATGCAGAAATAATATTAGAATACACACCCATCTGTTTTGCCCTTTGTCATTATTCACAAATCCAACAAAGTTGGAATATATGTTTATTTGTTCATCTCACATCTGAACAGAGCCAGCGTGACTTTCTTTCACAGCAGAACTAAAGTGTGTCTCTGTTCTCACATAACGCCTGCAACAAGCTGACACAGCTGGGTGGCGGGCTTCCCCTCACATCCCGCTTCACCTGAAATACATCATGCCGCTTGATTGGGGAACACTGAATACATATATATATATATATATATATATATATATATATATATATATATATATATCGGTCTAATGAGAGGCAACCTTAATCTATAGCACACGTGTAGACAGTTTTGCAGGTATAAAAACACATCACCCTAAAGTTCATCAGTGTGTTTCACAGCATATTGTTTGTGTCGTCATGGCAGCATCCGTGGCAACAGGCAACAAGCAAAGGGGTTTTGAACAGAGAACCATTGTTGGGGTGATTTAAAGGACAGCTGGCATTGTTCAGAGCAGCAAGCTGCCCTCCAACGCAGTGATTAGGAACGGGATTGAGACGACAGGTAATGGCGACAAATCGGTCTGGAAAGTTTCCGCCTGCCAAATCAGACTAGAAATGAATATCTAAAGTCTGATGGCATACGAGTTCAAATCTGGGTGAATGGGGTGTTTCTTTACTTTGCTTCATATTTGTTTCGACCAATCATGTTGCTGGAAGCTGGGATCTGTTAGCATATAATTACAATTAACGGCAAACACAAACTTGTTGTCTGTGAAAAAAGTGCACAGAGGTTTATTATCGACTCGATGAAGACTGAGTCCCCTTCTGAAAGCTTCCTCCACTCACATGAATCCCTTTCTCTTCGGTAGAATATCTCAGAACGAAACAGGAAACAACCTGTAATTCCACCCCACTCAGTTTCTGGTTTCCTGCACAGGCTCTGTGCCATCTCCCCTTAGAGAGAAATTAACCGGAGAAATAAAACACAAAAAATATCCGAATAGCTAAAGTTTCATATATATTTCATACTCCAGTTCAAAGGGAAACGACTCAATTATATAGTTTCTGTATGAAGTACCTGCTGCCCTTTAATAGCTACCTAACAGGTGGAAAGGCTTTTAATGATCAGTTTGGATTTCATCATTCACGAAATTCAGCTTTCCGACAGTCATCCTTATGAGACAGAGCGGGGAGCGCCTTGGAACACAAAACAATCAATGCTTTTATCTATTGAAATACTTTTCACCTGTTTAAAGTCTCACTATTGAATGTGTCTCACACACACACACACACACACACACACACACACACACCCTCACACCCTCACAGACACACACACACACACACACACACACACACACACACACACACACACACACACACACAAACACAAACACAAGCCAATATAAGAGGGATGACAATAAGGATTACCAAATGTGTCTGATCATGCCTCACAGCTGGTCTGGCGTGGTGCTTTGGACATGTTGTGTATCGTTGTGTACGTGTGCTTGTGTGTTTGTGTGTGTGCGTGTGTATGATTTAAGCCTAGTGGTCTCACCCGGCTTGAGACCCAAACGTCTCACCAGCTCCACCTGCTTCTCAGGCCTCCTCCCCCGAGGTTGTTTTGGTTCACTCGCATGACCCCTCACCTCACCTCACCTCACCTCACCTCACCTCACCTCCCCCCCCCGCCTCCCCCCGCTCATGTGTGTGTGTGTGTGTGTTGGTTCCCCCAGGCCCCCTCCCTGGTGAAGCCCAGTGCGCTGGACCGCACGGCCGCCTGGCTGTTGAATATGAATGTGCAGTATTTAGACCATGAGGGTCCGGAGCCGGAGCCCCCCAGACACAGAGAGGATCTGTCTCAGGTGGAGAAGGTAACCCCCACCCGGACCCCGACCACACCCCGATCCCCCCCTCCTTTCCGTATTCCCCTCATTGCTCGGTCCTTTCCTGAATCACTTCCTCCCTTCCCCTCTCCTGCCCTCCCTTACTCATTCCCTCTCTCCTTCCCCTCCTCCCTCTGTTCCTTCCTCTCTTTTTCACTCCCACATTTCCTGCCCCCCTCTGCCCCTCCCTCTCACCCTTCATCCTTCCCTCCCCATCCCCTCTCCATCTCTCCCTCTTCCCTTTCAACCCCCTCCCTCCCTTCTCCTCTCCCGCCCTCTGTTCTTCCCTTCCTTCCCAACCTGTCCTTCAGAGAAGCCTCAGCTCTCTCAGACACAAACCTTCCGGACAGCCATGAAAAAACACGACAAGTGCAGCGTCTCTTCCTCGCTCGACTCTTTTTGCCTTGCTCTCCCTTTGAGCGTTGTTCTTTCCGGCCCTGTGTGTCTAACCGCGGCCCCCCCAGCGTCTTTGATCTCCGGCACCCCGCTGGGCCGGCCACCCTGCGTGTTGACGTCTGTTTGTTTCTCCTCCTGCTGGGAGCTTCCGGCTCCTTCTCCTTCCACCTCCTTTTTCGAACCTCACAGACGAGATGTTAACGTCATGTTCTCCGGGTCTCTCTCTCCCTAACCTGCAGTGAAGTCTGGAATGTTTCTGAGAGGCGTACAGCCCTGGCTAGGGGTGGGTGTGTGTGCATGTATGCGTGCGTGTGTGTCCGCATCATTTAACTGCTGTTTGATTGAGAGAGGAACGTGCTTCCTACTTGCCTGCTCCTGTTCTCCGTATCTTCCTGCCTCTGCTCTCCAGGCCTGTGTGTGTCTCCCTATCATCCCCACTGCTCACTGCTCTCCATATCCCCAACGTCTGCCACGCGGCACCCCGGCATTGTGCATTCATGGAAAAATGTAATTATCTATGTAAATACACACACACATACACACACACACACACACACACACACACACACACACACACACACACACACACAGTGTGTGTTCAGTGCACAGAGGGAGACGTGAGGCGTCTGCTGGGTGCAGAAGCTGGCGTCTGCAGTATCTTGGCCTGGGGAGAGGGGGAGATGGGGAGAGGGGGAGATGGGGAGAGGGGGGGGAGATGGGGAGAGGGGGAGATGGGGAGAGGGGGGGGAGATGGGGAGAGGGGGAGATGGGGAGAGGGGGGAGATGGGGAGAGGGGGGAGATGGGGAGAGGGGGGAGATGGGGGGGGGGTCGATTGGGCTGATCAAGCAAGGTCACCCTTCCTGGCCAGGGGAGGTTTCCCTGGGTCCCGCCCAGGGGGGTCCCAGGAGGGCCCCAGGGATAAGCACAAGGGGACGAGGACACAAGGAGATAAGGAGGTGTGATTGATTATAACAACACACTAGGTTGAGCAGAGCATGGATGGTGTTCATTGAATCCGATTTAAATAACACACCACCGTTTGATTGTTGGTTGGGTTGTTGTGTTGTGTTGTATATCGCTGGACCTCAACCTTGTTTATTAATTTTTTTTCCGAAACAATAACAACATTTTCTTCCTCTAGTGGATGTTACAGCGACAGTAACCTTCAAATACCCCCGTATTGCCGGGTATTTGTATATACAGATAGTACTTTTTTTAAATCTAATCCTGGAGGATTTATGCCCTGCAGGAAAAACGTACTCTCCAAACCCTCTCTTGTCCTCGGGGGGGGGCCATTGAGGGGTCAAGCAGAGCTTTTCCCCGACTTACGTTGCGGGGCCGGCCAGACGGCCCTGTTGTTGTCTGTCTCCTCCTCCGTCCTCCTCCTCTTTTTTGCTGGTCATCGCGCAGCAGGAAATGATCTGGGGCGGCTTAGAGGTCTTTGGCCCGCAGCCCAATGACTCGGATTAAAGGGCACGTCTGGAGGCAGGGGGACTTTAATGAAAGTCACACAAACGTATGAGCTAATGTAAGCTAAGCAAACCCTAACCGCGTTCGAGAGACAAGGAATTGATGGGCTGGGTTATGAGCGGACCACCGAGGAGACCGGGGAGGTGATTAAGAGGGTGATTAGGATGATCCATGGGATGGGACATTATTGATGTTAAATTCTTGGCACAAGGTTTTACTTTCCAATATCGCCCCCAAAAAGTGTATTTTATTTCCTAAGACAGAGGAGTAGTGGACTTATAGGGTGCATTGTTATTTTGTTGCTGTTAAAGTTTTTTATATTCTTTTGTTTCTGAGCTTTTGTACCATTATGGTTGTTATAGACCAAAATATATAGTCTTTTCTTTAATGGTCTTTTTGTGCCTTTTAGGCAAGAAAGTGGGTAAAAAGTGAGGAAACGTTAGGATAAAGGGACGTACAACCTCCCGTGGGAATCAAACCCATCACACCAAGCTCCACCGCCGGCAGGTGGAGGTGTCGATATCATTCTGGTTACTAACGTCCGGCTTGGCTAACACCACCCCCCTACCTCCTGGCGGGGAGGGGGGAGGGCGTCCTGCCACCCCTCGCCCCCACCTTTAACCACTGTAACCATGGCGACACTCTGACCGGCTCCTCGCTCTCGCTTCAGTACCAGCAGGAGATCGCGGTGCTGCAGGAGCGTCTGCGGGCGTCGGTGCAGAAGCTGGAGGAGTACGAGGCGCGTCTGAAGGGGCAGGACGAGCAGGCCCAGAAGGTGCTGATGGAGTACCAGGCCCGGCTGGAGGAGTCGGAGGAGCGGCTGCGGAGGCAGGAGGATGACAAGGACCTCCAGATGAAGGGCATCATCAGCCGGTGAGGAGGCGGGGTGGCGTTGGGTTCTTGTGTTGTTGTTGTCGTGGTGACACACTCTCCCCTCACCCTTTCAGGTTAATGTCTGTAGTTTAAACCCTGCTGTCCCCTCACCTCTTCAGGTTAATGTCTGTAGTTTAAACCCTGCTGTCCCCTCACCTCTTCAGGTTAATGTCTGTAGTTTAAACCCTGCTGTCCCCTCCTCATGGTTATGTATGTAGTTTAAACACTGCTGTCCCCTCACCTCTTCAGGTTAATGTCTGTAGTTTAAACCCTGCTGTCCCCTCATCCCGTCAGGTTAATGTCTATAGTTTAAACCCTGCTGTCCCCTAACCTCTTCAGGTTAATGTCTGTAGTTTAAACCCAGCTGTCCCCTCATCCCGTCAGGTTAATGTCTGTAGTTTAAACCCAGCTGTCCCCTCACCTCCTCATGGTTATGTCTGTAGTTTAAACCCAGCTGTCCCCTCATCCCGTCAGGTTAATGTCTGTAGTTTAAACCCTGCTGTCCCCTCCTCATGGTTATGTATGTAGTTTAAACCCTGCTGTCCCCTCACCTCTTCAGGTTAATGTTGGTAGATTAAACCCTGCTGTCCCCTCATCCCGTCAGGTTAATGTCTGTAGTTTAAACCCTGCTGTCCCCTCCTCATGGTTATGTATGTAGTTTAAACCCTGCTGTCCCCTCACCTCTTCAGGTTAATGTTGGTAGATTAAACCCTGCTGTGCCCTCATCCCGTCAGGTTAATGTCGGTATTTTAAACCCTGCTGTCCCCTCATCCCGTCAGGTTAATGTCAGTAGTTTAAACCCTGCTGTCCCCTCATCCTGTCAGGTTAATGTCGGTAGTTTAAACCCAGCTGTCCCCTCATCCCTTCAGGTTAATGTCTGTAGTTTAAACCCAGCTGTCTCCTCATCCCTTCAGGTTAATGTCTGTAGTTTAAACCCAGCTGTCCCCTCATCCCGTCAGGTTAATGTCTGTAGTTTAAACCCAGCTGTCCCCTCACCTCTTCAGGTTAATGTCTGTAGTTTAAACCCAGCTGTCCCCAGACCTCTTCAGGTTAATGTCTGTAGTTTAAACCCTGCTGTCCCCTCACCCTTTCAGGTTAATGTCTGTAGTTTAAACCCTGCTGTCCCCTCACCTCTTCAGGTTAATGTCTGTGGAGGAGGAGCTGAAGAAGGACCACTCAGACATGCAGGCGGTCGTGGACTCCAAGCAGAAGATCATCGATGCCCAGGTCAGTCTCATGCTGTTATTGTGAGATCACTATTATTTTATTAACTGTGCTTTAGGCAGTTACTCTAATCCATTATTCATATACTTCTCATAGACAACTGCAAAACTGTGAATCACACAAATTATTTTGAAACAACCTGATTCATTGGGGAAATCGTTTTGGATTAATTTTTTATTCATCCATATAATAAAGTTAACTCACTATGGCATATGCTGTAGCAGTGATGTTTGCTAAGTGAGCAACCTAGGCAATCTGCTAAACCAGATACGGTTACATAGAAGATGAGTTAGCGGTGTTTGTTTGCAGTATATTTTTTACTTTTACTCTTGCCAGGAGGATGCATATTTCATAAGTACTACTTTCTCTCTGTGGTGGCTCTTCAGCTAGTATCTCAGCTTGTGTTTCTAGGCCCGAGCTGTGTTCTGCTACACACACTCTAAGTAAATAAAGTGACAATTACGGCCGAAAAACAGCTTTCCTCCAGTCGCTTTCCTCCGAACCTGTCATGCAGCCATCCTTGTTCTCGCGCCTTATCCTCTTAACAGCTAGTGCAGCGCATCCTCTATAATTTATCTTATTTTCTCATCATACATTAATGATGCCGATCCCGCTCCGTGGAAAATAAAGTTTCATGGGGTTGCGTAACTCCATGGAAAGAGATGCAATCGTAGACTAGGGGTCTATCAGCTCTCTGGTCTGCTTGGACCCCAGGGCGGCCATCTTGAGCCTCCTAGAAGTGATTCATTAATATGCCATCAGAGTCGTCAATACATTCCTAACAGGCTGCGGATAAACATGAGGCCCAGTGTGCAACTGGCGAGTCTGTTTCTGCTTGTCATCATAACGAATGTTTGGTTGAAGGCATGAAATGTTGTTTTTTTTCCTGACACACTAATTGCTTCAATGCTTGAATATTCTCAGTGCAAATTTCACACCGTTTGAAAACAAACCGATTTCTGGTGTCAATCAATTGCAGATGTGCATGGGGAAGTTTTGAGTGGATTGAGTGAATTGATTTAATGCAAAACATCTGGTTAAGATGCACTACAACTGGAAAACAACCTTTGAGATGCCCTACAGGCAATACAATCCATATGATCTACACTATAGTACTGACTATTTAGGATGTCAGTTATAAACGGCAAATACTTATCATAGTTCATCCCCCCCCACTCCTTATTTTTCAATGGGGTTTTGCTGATGCTTTCATCCAAAGCGACTCACAACCATTCATTCACACATTCACACACCGACAGCGGAGTCAACCACGCAGGGTGTCAACCAGCTGGTCAGGTTCTGGTTACCAGTCAACCCGCTCTTCCTCCTGAGCTACTGTCGCCCCGACATGAACTCATTCCCTTTTTTGTCATTTTATTGTTGCCTTGTGAACTCTGCCGATAACTGACACCTGGCGGTGGCGTGTCTCCGTGTCCCTGCAGGAGAAGCGCATCGCCTCGCTGGACGCGGCCAACACCCGGCTGATGAGTGCGCTCACGCAGCTTAAGGAGCGCTACAGCATGCAGACGCGCAACGGCATCTCGCCCACCAACCCCACCAAGCTACAGATCACCGAAAATGGGGAGTTCAGGAACAGCAGCAACTGCTAGAGGGGGGCGCCATGACGGAGAGGATTGGGGGGTGTGCATGTGTCATGTGGGGGGGGGGGGGGGGGGGGGAATGCGTATGTGCATGCGTGGACGCATGTGTGGTGTGGAGAGACCGTGGTGGTGAGAGTGGTGGGCACAGAGAAGAGTACAGGAATAAGAGTGTTGGTGTGAAACGCACTTTGACGTGAAGGTGGAGACTTAAAGGATGGAGGACTTGGATTCTTTGCTCCTTAAGTACGGGTGGATGACATACTGAGACACACACACACACACACGGATGACTAGGACAGCAGAAACCAATGATGGACAACCTGAATCACCAGAGGGCCTTCAGAGACGGGGAGCGGGTCAGAGGAGGAGGGGCTAATTCTTGCAACACAACCAATAATAACTTTGAACAAAGTCTTCATCATCCGTTCAGCCAGTCGAGGCGGCGCTTCGGGGACGTGACACTGGGGGACATTCCAGGACCTTTTGCCCGAACCCTGGGACATAAAGAACCAAAACAAAACAACCCCGCTATATAATCATACATCGTTACCGTCAGCGACAGTTGCCTAGCAACTGCCCAGCCCTTCCTCCTCCTCTCTCTTCACTCCTCCTCCTTTTATGACAGAGAACAAAAAACACACAAACACACAAAAAAAGAATGATATAGCACTATTGTTGTCCTAACAGGATTCATTTGCAATGCTTTATTTCCGCGTGTCATGCTTTTTATTTAAAAGGAAAAAGAAAGAACATCCAAATATGGGCTGGAAAGATATTTTTAAGAGACGAGACACTTGTTACGAACCTTTTCCAATGACGGGGTGTGTTCCAAGGGGCCCCGCAGACTCCTCGCTCCCTCCCCTTAAGTAATGCACTTTGTGAAAGCTAGTGGTACATTGAAACGCCTTAAGTAAAGAACACACCTGCTCTTCTCCCCTCCTTATCTCTTTACACCCTAGATCTCCCAGCCCTCCACCCCGGCAGAAAAGGCACAAGTTAAACTGTGGATTTGTAGAAGATCACCTTAAGCTGTACAAACCCACATCGCCCGATGTATTCTAAAACGCTTGCGTAAAAAGGACTCTACCAATATACTTTATCAATGAAGTTTAATATGGATGTATGCATTACTTGGGTTGGTTGCTGCAGAGTCTAGACTATATTTGATAAAGTTAAATATGGAAGCAGGGTCTTAATTTACAGGCCGTGTTCAAGCTGAGAGTTTCATTTTGGTCTGGCTTAATGGTTAAGTTAGGTTTGCTTCATACCCCCAGGGAGACACTGCAGCGCAGTGTTCACCACCTTTATCACATTCATATTCCCATAAAAAAATACTTTTTGTTAAACAATGTAGCGCTTTACTATTTTTTGTTGATTCATTATTTTAAAAACACCATCCAAACAGCTGTCCTGCCTTTGTCTACTTTAATATTTATACATCTTATAACATCTTATTAATATCTTAAAGCAGGGGTAGGCAACTTTGGAGAAACCAGACTGAGTAAGCGTGGTTCTGAAAGTATCAAACTCAAAAACTCCCTTCCATCCTCCTTCCAATCCCCCAAAACATGACTAGCACGCTAGCTTTAGCAATAGGTCTGCCTAGCCTTGTGTAAGACTCGCCATTCGTAGTGAGTGCACGAGCAGAGTGCGTGCAGTTAGACGGGTATGTAGAAAGACAGGTAAGCCATCAATTCATTTCATTCGGAATTAAATGATTGGACAGGTTTACAGACCTGCAATAGCCACAAATACTGGATTTATTTTTTGTCAGAGTATTCAATATATCGAATCCTACACATTTCGACAAATATGACAAAAAGGTTTTTAACGTATATTGCCTACCCTAGCTTTAATACTTCCCGAATTAATCGAAGAAATATCTTAATTAATCGCCTGTTGCACACCACTGCTTTTGTTGACAGACTGATCAGACAGATCACTGTACAGTTAAAACATGTTATGTTTTAATATGAGTTTGTGATGTTGTCCACGTTATATGCTGTATGTCAATGATCTGTCTTTATAGCATTATAGGATGTCAGCCATGTTTGTAGTCTCTTCACTCCGATAGCACAGGAAGCTACAGTGAGGGAGGAATTTTTCGACACATCTCTTTAAGACACATACACTTCGATACACTGGACTAGCTCATGAAGGTGATTCATTTTGTCAGTTGTAATGAGGTATGCTGCGTCAAAAACTGTGACTCTGATCAAGCTAGGCGTCGACAACTTCCTGTGGTTCATTCTGCTCTTGCTCGCTCTCTCGCTTGCTCTCTTCTCTCTTCTCTCTTGAATGTGAAGGCGTGAACTCACAGCTGGTCTTAACGAAGGCGTTGAATCCCCTGTAAATGTCCCCTTTCTCTTGCAATCCGACTTCCATAGCGCCATGCCATGTTAGCGTCTATATATTGCATATTTTTCTATGTATTCTTTTGTACCGTTAAAGTAAACCAAACTCGTAAACGATATGACGAGTGGGATGAGTTAGTACCGCAGTGTCATAATGTGGACTTTATTGACTTAACACAGAAAGGCAGTGTTGACGATGATGAGAAGAGATGGCAGACTGCAGACCCTTACAGTGAATATTTGATCATTAAAAGTGTATTAAAAAGGCTGGACAAGGCCTAAGGAAAGTGTAAATAAAATGTTCACAATATTTTTTACCTAATGTTAAAGCGAGATTTTTTTTTTAAAATTGTTCCTTGTGTGCGAAACTCTGCTGTATCAGTATGACAAGGATATTGTAAATATTAAATAGCTCATACAGTTAGTTTTCAACGGTTTCCACTATTAACTAACTCACCTTGCAATCGTTATTCATCCTGTTTCTATGAAATTGTAAAGAGTAATATCATTAGCAAAAAAATATATATTGGAGTACTGTTGACCTTTGACCTATGCCCTAATGGCCATTAGTCTATTGGCAATGTTCAGGCCAGTCAATATTCAAATCAATCAAGTGTGAAGCACAATCCTGTTTTTCACCTGGATAGTTCTCTCTGTCATGTCAAATAGTCTAATGGCGTCCTTCATTTCAAACACACATCATAGGAGTAAGCAAATGTGCTAGGCTAATTTTATATGTTGAGATTTAAGATATTATGAAGTCAATACAGACGTTATCAGATGAATATGCACAGCATTGTTGTTGAGCTATGGTTTTGACTCATTGCTTTTTCCTTGTTCTGCTAACTAGCCATTGATGTGAACTGTACAGTCATGAAAAAGCTAGCTAACTTATACCGCGCTTGCCACTCGTGACATGTGGCACAAAGAGATAAAAAAATACAAGTGTAATAACGGTTGTCAATATGTTTGGCTTTATATTTTATTTTCTAAGAGTTTCATTTTCTGGTTTGTTTAGCCCATGGTCCCGACTCAATAAGACTGTTATTGAGTTCATAAAACAGAGCAGTATCAGATATATAGTGCAGCCTATTCAAGGAACAGATTCATAAGAATATAAAAAAATCTATATATAAATCTATATAAATGGAAAAAAAAGGTGTTGTATGTTTTCTAATAAACTTGTAGAAAATACTTTTTTAAGTATAGGTTAAGTATTTACTGGACACCGCTTCCTTCGACGACAGTGACAAAACAATAATGTACAGAGAATTTGTGTTGACGGGAAAAAAAAATGTGGCTGTGCAATTTATGTACATTTGCAACTAGACCTATTAAAGTTTTATTTAGCTATTTTAAAATTCTGCTCTCGTGTTGTGCTTGAGCCAGTTCTGTTTGTCATGCGTTCAGTCGAGGATCGTTCCATTGAAACCAGCTCGGCCTACATCCGAACTTCCGTGTCGATGTGAAATCGGAGCTCGATTCGTGACCGCTGAGAAGCCTCTTTCTATGTGGAACAACGGAAAACAGAGCATATGTTCAGAATGAGGCTGCAGGAAGAAGAGAAACCAACAGTGGACGAGTATTGAGTGTTGCCAGTCTGTTGGAGAGCCTGACCTATATACTGTGTTTGCCCCCCTAGCAAGCTGAAGTGGATGGTTCAGTGAAAACTGGACCATGTTTGTAACATGCTCTTATAGAGAACTAAATAGCCTAATAGCCTAAATCCCTCTCACTTCGATGGACCAGCATGGGATCTATGTACTGTAGTCAATGGCGAGACACGTATGTTTTGGATCTTGTTTCAATCGTGCTATGAATTACACAATCAATGAATTGCACATGATGTATAGCAAGAGAGTTTCTCGTAAAACTGTTGCAAGTATAAGATAGAAAATACGTAATCAGAAAGATTACACACCCAAAAGTGACATCGTAACTTTCTCTTTCCACAAACTACCCAGAGCCTCTGAAGTGATGCCTGAGATCTCTCTTCCTCGCTCTCTCTCTCTCTCTCTCTCTCTCTCTCTCTCTCTCTCTCTCTCTCTCTCTCTCTCTCTCACTATCTGCACATCCAAGCCACTATCTGCACGTTGGAAGCATCTGCCTGCAGGCATTCTCCCTCGTGAGATGAGCCAAATGGGAACAAGGTTATCTACTTATAATGGCAGTAGAATGAGTTTAAATGAACACAATCTACAGTGCAACAGTAGTCATTGTACTGCAACAAAACTGCCAAATGTAGCACATCTAAGCCACTAAAATGTTTAACATTAGAAAGCACATAACCTTTAATGGTCTCATGGGGAATTGATGTGCTTAGCAGTAGTAAATAGTGAATAAGCCTACATCATTTATATCGATTTTAACCAAGAATACTCATTAATAGGCAATTAAAAATCATCTAGAAATGATTCATGAGATAATAGTTTATAAGATAGAAATAAAGCATAGGTAAATGATTCACATAGTGCATCAGCACCAAATAGCAAGTAGTAAGGCATAGCAGCATTATTAAGTGTTTACAAAGCATTATTAGCAAATAGTAAATTTCAACACCTACTAATGCCTACACTTTACAAATCATTGAATAAACCATTATATTCGTAATCATTTCACTTATTATCAATTGCTTACTAATGGTCTTTTATTTTGGAACAATGCCTTCGTAAATGATGAATTCACTTTGTACAACTCCTTTATAACTGCAGTGGTTCAAAGAGCTGCCGTCAGTCCTCCCTAGAACCAGCCCAGTGTGGACCTCTGGTGTGGACCATATTGATCTGCCTCAGACCCCAAGTCCTCCTCTCCTGAACCATATTGATCTGCCTCAGACTCCCGGTAGACCCCGTCACCTGGCAGACCTCCGGTAGACCCCTCACCTGGTAGACCCCAGGCCCGGTGGGCGCAGCCCTCTCCTCAGATGGTGAGTTCAGACCCTTTGGAGAGCAAAGGGGAGAAGGAGAAGTCCTTCTCCCCTTTGCTCTGTGGATTGCCGTTTTGGTTGGATTATTCAAATCACTCCACACTGGGGGTAGATACTTTGAAAATAAAAATGGCTCAGTAGATACAAGTGGTGGAATGTGTCGGATGCTTCTGGAATCCATTTCAGCGACCCACCCACACGGTCACATGTTTGACATCAGCCGTAAGCTGTGTTATTATCGGTACCATCGTAGCAATACCTGGGCTTCAAACGCTGCTGATAACACTAGGAATGGGTCTGCTACGTTTACATACCAGGACACATGGTCCATGGTCATCATCTGATACGTTTACATACCAGGCGCACAGGGTCCATGGTGTTATCCTCAATGTTTACATACCAGGAAAGTCTTAGGAAAGACACCACCACCAAGCTCCGAAGAAAGGCTGTTTGGGATAATCTCGCCAACACATTCAACCGTAGATTTCCCAGCAGTAGACCGAGCAGCCCGGCACATTTAAAAAATCTATGGAAGGGCTTGAAAGTGGAAGCGCGTAAAGCTATTGCTGAGCGGACGCACAACCAAGACCTCGGCCCCGTGAGCCGTGAAATATCACTGATTATTCCAAATATACGTGCAATAGAGGGTGTACACGACAGTGATAGTGTTCATCAGGTACACCAATCAGGTAAGTTGTTATAATTTCTCAAATTTGGTGTTGGTGCGCAGGCTATTACTGATATGGCATATTGTACCCTTTATTGTACTGGAGGCCTATCTGGTGTAATAAGTGTAAATGTATCATACATTATTATTAATACTAATAATAATAACTCATGAAACTAATTCTGTGTGTGTTTGTCGGTTATGATGGAGCCTTGTTTCATCCTGCAAACTGCTTTAGCCTCCTCCACGTCAGTTTCGAGATTAGACTAACACGCACAAAATACGCCCTCTAGTGTCTGATGTGAATTTCTCTGAAGACACAGCAATTGAGATCAAGGTAAAACGCAGCTGCAGGTTAAACCCATGGACACATTATAGGTTAAACCACAGGACATATGACACAACAATGGAGCTTAAGACGTCACGCGTCACCCACGAGTTTAAAACTGTGTTAAACTCTAAAAAGTGGCTAAACTAGCGATAGAGCAAATGCCCCATGTTCATTATCTGATACGTTTACATACCAGGCCACATGTTCCATGGTCATTATCTGATACGCTTATATACCAGGCACAGGGTCCATGGTATTATCTGATACCTTTACCTACCAGGGCACATGGTCCATGGTATTATCTGATACATTTTTATACCAGGCCACATGATCCATGGGATATTTTCTGACACGTATACATACCAGGGCACACAGGATCCACGGGTATTATGTCCACTAGTTCAGTCTACCTTCCACTCCCTTCACACAGAAGAAGCAGAACGTTAGCTCAACTCTTAACTCTTTAAAAGCTCTTTTCCCTGGATTATTGGCCCTTAAGGTAAGGTGAGATCTACAGTGCTGTAGGTCCTTACCAACTAAAGGAAGCCAGTGTAATATGTTTTAAACATAAGCATTAAGTATTGCCTGTAGGTCCCAAGAGGAATTAAAAAAAACACAGGGGATGCAAAATTTAAGGATGTCTGCTATCCATCATACATCAAGGTGGACATGCCCACTTATGATGTCACTGAAGCGCAGGAAAAAGCAGATTTTCAAACGGCTTGTAATGTCTAACCACACTCACACCAGGTGCCATGATATCACCCCTTTAATGAAGTACTTTGACTCCAAGGTTTTAGAGACAGCTAGCAGGCTTTGTGTGACTTAATTGTATCAGAAAGAAATACATTACTGTATTCCCTAAAGATTCTTAGGGTTGCCAGGTTATTGTAACAATGTTTTATAACTGCTGTGGGCCTCCAGTCCCTGTAGCCAGCTTGTAGAAAAATAGAGACACAGGTAATTTTTTTTTTAGCATTTGCCTTTTCATTGTTTATTATCCCATTGAATCATTTTGAGTTAAACGGCTCACAGAGCTATAGACAGCGGAGCCACTGGCTTCATAGTCCTTCAACAAGCCTCCACAAATAAATATTGTCATACGCTCACGCATACAAATATACTCATTCACCCTTACATTCATATCTGTGCAAAGAGTAAAAAAGGTACTGTGCAAATCCTCACCGGTGTACAGGGCATCAGTGTTCAGACCTGTGGGTGTTTGATGTGCACACCAGTGTTTGTACAGTAGGTTACCACCACAGTGATGGTTGTCCTGGGAGGAGGACGTGGGAGTGGGGTCCCAGCGGAGTCAGAACATCAAACAGGCCTCTGGTCCTTCCTTCATGGAGTTAAGCTTTTCTTTTGGTTGACTTTAATTAAAATTATGTTAATTAAAAGGCATAACTGTTAGAGTTGCTTAGCATTATGCCACATAAGTTTAGTGTCAAGTTGACTAATACTTTCGGTTGATGAATATTTATAAGATGTTCTTTAAAACTTTGATGCTACTGTGGCCAGGTCTTGATTATTAAACCCAAGCCTATCGGTCATTTATCAAAAATATGCATTTTGTTATGCAATTAAGCCTTCACCATCACTGGAGGAATTAGTCAATGCTATGAGAAACATTAGAATTTAAACCAAGTTAAAACCACACAAGTGGACGGAAACCTGAGTTTCAGACACAATGTTTTTGTAGATGTCGGATGGCATTAATAACTCTATTTGAGCCGCTAAACGTGTTTGTGTATATGCTTAGCATGTTCCAATACTTCGATTATCGTCCGCAGAGGGCCGGTTCACCTCGGTGGCGGGGGTACTGAGGCATCACAATACATAGGTGTGTTTCAAACAGACCCGTGAGACAAACAAGGACTCACGTACAACCAACCATTGGACACACAACAAAGGTAAAAGTAGAGTACAATGATACCAAAATCAACAGTAAAAACCTCCACCTCAAGTCAACGTATAAAGAGCCACGGTGACTTTAGGGTGGTCAGATCAGGCATGTCATTCAAGAGACACTTCGTCACCACTAAATCTTCAAAAGCCAAGTTCCAACTCGACTGCGGGTTTCCAGCAGAAGGGCTGGATGTGTTGCATATTAGAATAAGCGACCGTTGACTCCACAGGTGCAGATTATCGTCTCTGCCGTGGTGTCAGATACGTCTACGAACGTTAAGGCCCGATGCAGGCCCTAGTGTGAGTAACACATCAGGTTGGACCTCATGACAGTCCTCTTGAGATTTGTTTATTTTTCTGCAGAAGCTAAAAGGCTGCCAGCTTCAGGAACCAGACAGCAGGCCGCCCCGTTGGCCACAACGGACGAGCTCCTCTGGAGCAGCTGGAGTTTGTTTCCCCGACCCTTCTCTCAGGGGTGAGGCGGGAGGAGGGTATCAGGGCGGGGCGCGGGGAGGCCTGACCCCTCAGTTCTCCAGGTTGGTCCTGAGCGGGCCGTGCCGGGACCTTTGCAGCCGCTGGTCGTGGCTGACGGCGCGGCGCGGGGCCGCAGGGGAGCATAGCGGCGGGGGATGGGTGGTGGAGGAGGAGGAGGACGACGAAGGGGACAGCTTGGAGGCCTCGCGCGCCATGGCCCGGCCGCGGCTCAGGGAGCGCCGGTCCTCCAAGGAGACCGCCGCTGCTACCGCCGCGGGGAGCGCGCTCAGCGGGCCCTCCAGGTGGGCCTCGCACACCTCCAGCAGGGACGCCACCTGGTCCCGCAGCAGGGCCGACTTGGACCTGCGCCCGGCCAGCTGGAAGAAGGCCTCCACGAACGCCTGCAGCCCCATGCCTGGGGAGGAGGGGTGGGGGGAGAGGAGCGGGTGAATGGGCGTGGTCAGCGCTCCAACGACAAACAGTTTGTAAATGGGAGTGGTTAGTGACTGTATGGGCGTGGTTAGTGATTATATGGGCGTGGTAAGCACACAAACTGTTTGTAAATGGAGATTTCTGCATGTAGGGGCATGGTGCATTGTTGCATTGTAAACGGGCGTGGTAGATGAGCATGGGAGATGGTAGGTTCACATGATGAGCACATGTGGGAGGTTCTTTTGGACTGTGTTTACCATGTGTCTGGGTGGGTGTTTGACCTGCTTCTCTGGAGTCCTGCGTGGATGCGGCCCAGCGCCGCGTGATGTCGATGTATAGGATGTCCACCGACGCCATGGGCAGGTTGGAGTTGCTCAGTTTGCAGCACCTGCACACAGAGACATCAGACATTAAAACATGTTGTCATCTTTAGCGATGAAAGCTGTTATAGATAACATTTGAAAGTTGTATAGGGAGAGAATATTCCATAATACTTCTCCAAAATTGAGAAGTGTTGCTTTTCACATGACAGGGATTCCCTGAACCAATCAGGAAAGAGATGCCCTGAATGGTCAGAAACTGTCCGGAAGTAGTCCAAAATCCAAAATATTCTAATAGAGTCAGGCTCACATCAACCAGTACAGATATGTTCACAGCACAGTTAACTCACCGAAAGCTGAAGGATTGCGATTGCATTTCTAACAAATTACACAATTGTAGCTCTTAAATCTTACAGCACCTTCAAGGGCAATTACGTAAGGGATAATGTTTTGAATGCCGGTCATTATCGGGAAAATGAGGCCCGACAGGGCAAACAATACACCGACGCGAAGCGGAGGTGTCTTACTTCGCCCTCAAGGGGCTTATTTTCGATAATGACCAGCGATGTTCAATACATTATCCCGCTTTTTACACGGCTACTTGCCAAAACGAAAAAATAACTTCACACGGTGTGTCTTTTTACAATGTATTTGTTTCCAGCATTCGTAGTGTTGATCAGCAGAGAAATGGTCCGCCAAAGACGTTGACGTCGCTTAGGAACCGAGTACGCTGGGGTTGATAAGTTACCGGACTACTTGCGGAATAATACCAAAGACGGCAAAAAATCCACTTTCCTTGACATCGGTCAATTATGCTTAGCAACGGTGAATTATCAAATAAAATTCACCGCCGGAAGTTGTGGAGAGCCCATGCAAGTGAACGGAGCGTTTCAACGGCGAAGAGCCGTGTAATAAAACAGTATAATTGTGCAGCATCCCTGTTTTAGAACAGCTTTTACCATTTAAACTTTATTTATTTTTACTTTACTTTACTTCACTTATTGAGATGAAGTATCTCTTTAACAAGAGAGACACAGAAACAACTTAACAGGACACAGAATAGCCATAAGATCAGACAAAACAAGGCTAGGTTTTGCTTTGTTTTCAGTTTGTAATTCAATAAAACAATTATATTAAAACTGTGAACTTTGGTCTCTTCATAGCTACAGTTTTCTGCAAATTTTATTTCAACATGAACACATATGAACCACTTTCAGGTAATGAGTTCAGGGACAAATCAAGAGTTTGAGCGGATAGATTCAAAGATTGTGCCTAAGCAATCAGAAAAACTGCAAACAATGTTTTGATTTATTTACTCTTTCGCGTTTTACCGCACCCTGGCTAGCTGCTAGCGAGCTCGCCGTTCAGTGTCCCCCAGTACCTGATGAAGGTGCGGAAGGCGGTGGGGCCCAGCCGCATGTTGCCCTTGATGCCCAGGAAGCGCAGGAAAAGCGTGGCGATGCGGTCCACCAGGCACAGGTACTGGAACTGCTTGGTGTACTTGGGGTAGACCTGCTTCAGGCACAGCGTGGGCAGGCCGTCCCCCGGCTCCTCCTCCGGGGCCTTGTCCGGGGGGCCGGCCTTCACCGTTATGACCGCGCCCTGCTGGGCCGCGCCACCGCCCCCTCCTGGAGGGGGTTGGCTGGGGGCCCGCAAGTGGAAAAGAGAAAGAGAAAACAAGCGAAAATACCGTTATTTGAAAGCGAATGGGATGATAATGGTGGTTAAAAGGGGAATATGAGTCGTGAATGTTTGGCGAATAACACTTCAAAACTCAATGTGCTTGTGCTTTTTACAACATTTCTAAGTACATTCCAAGCGCCTTTGTGGAATGAGTACATTTGGTTAACGTTGTTACGCGCCATCTTAGGCACACTATCTAAATCGGTTCTCAACATTGAACTTTTTTCCTGAAGTATTCCAGTTATTTTTTTGTATTAATTGCCATGTCATTATCTTTGGCAAACAGTGTTGCCTAAAAACATGTGCATGTGTGATAGCATGAGAAGAGGTGGCTCTATGCGCCCTGGAGGTAGGACTCGTAATTAGGAACCGGGAAAACAAACAGTGGATTCATTAGCTGCTGGCATGGCCCGCTGCTCAACTATGCCATCAGTGGTGCGCCATGCCGGGGAGGGGTGAGATCATCACCCCCACGGAGGAGGAAGAGGAGAAGAGGAGGAGAAGGTGAGTGGTTAATTCTATAGGTTTCTCAACGCACGGCCCTCAAGGCCAACCTGCAGCTTGCCTGCCTCACCTGCGTGGTTCTCCTTACAAACATAGAGCCGCAGATTAGGATGCTTGTAAATGTACACAAATACAAGCATCGAAACATTCCTAAAGATGTGCGAATCAATAGGTGACGAACCCCACCCAACAGATGATTTCACTTTAAGATCTAGTGTTTTTGAACTAGTGTTCTTGAGAACTTCTGTGTGGACAGGTTTCCTGATTGAGTGGCTTATCAGCACAGCACAATCAAAGTCTCTAAAAGGTTTATATAGCAGGGCTTTATACAGCACAGCCGTATGAAGAGTATACAGCAAGGGCTAATAAATGAGAGGGATTATTGGTGGTTTACGCTGATGGACAAGGAGCTCTAGTCATCCTTTGTAGTTCCTTTCTGGGTGGGAGTGTAATGAAGAACGTAGGTGAGGGTCAGACGCGAGCAGGTAACTGGATGAGACAGCTGGAGCTAAACATTTCAGGTGGGATTAATTGTCCTACCCCCATGCCCACATTCTATCTCGCAACTCCTCAATTCAATTATTCCTACAATGGCTGATCCAGCTTTGACATGAACGACCATTTTTTGAGCTGGTATCCACTGAAGTAAACTACTAGTCTATAAGGGAAATGGCATTTGATGTAGCACAGCAATCTTAAAATCATTCTCAGCAAATCACTTTAATTCAATATGTCCACGCTGATTATTCAGCAAAGAACTTCGCTTCATGAACAATGAAAATATTCTGACAGAACCATTACTTATCTTCATTTGATTTGCAGTGACTTTGAAAGATAATCCACTAATTCCATGTTTGCTTATATTCTTGTCAGTAAGCACGTAACATTACCTGTCACTAAGGTTGTGTTAAAGAGATGAATATACAAAAAGCACCCTGGTGAAAACACTGGCACTGGAGGTTTGAACAAACAATCATAGCTCTTTCAACACAGACTTCAATGGAGCAGGAGGAACCCACTGAGAGGCAGGCAGCTACAGGAAACACCGTATCCAAGTGGTACTTTAATGACACCTAGAGGTGGGATACGGTAATGCAGGAAAGGGATTACCGTGGAACGGAAATGATGCATTGCAGTGCACTATCTACTCATAAATAAAACTTATGCATTATTATTTATTTGATTCATGAATGTACTTTTCAGAACTCCAGATCTGCATAAACCTGAAATCGATAACCTATATAGAAGTGTGTGGCCGTATATACAAATATAAACAAAGTTAATTAACTGAACACACGAGATGAGGATTCACTCATTCTTCTACAGACTGTAGGGATTTCTGCACACGCGCACACACACACACACACACATGCTCGCGCACATTATCTCATCATACATCTATTCATTCCCACAGCCTCCGACTCACGCAGGGGGAATATAAAATTATAGGAAACACACAAAATGAAATCAATTAGCAAGTTCACCTGCCTCCAGGTGAGCTTTTCAAAGAGGTAGATCATGCTAAAAAGAGTTCCTGTTGGAGCAGAAGAAAAATCAAAGAGTCTAGCAGCTGATTTCTTCTTGATTTCCTAATTTACTTCAAG
Organism: Pollachius pollachius; assembly: GCF_949987615.1. Lineage (NCBI taxonomy): Eukaryota > Metazoa > Chordata > Actinopteri > Gadiformes > Gadidae > Pollachius > Pollachius pollachius. The sequence goes on along the minus strand of NC_136937.1, from coordinate 18,035,808 downwards.
GCGCAGAGTCCCTCGTATGAACCCTCACAGAGAGCAACATAATCTCCAACATGATATAATAATCTAATATGATATAATGTGCTATAATCCTCAAGGATTACTCTGAGGCCCAGCAGGAGTGTTGATAAGGGGATTATGAGGACTTGTGTGAATGTCTTAAAGCCTTGTTTCAGGCAGAGCTTTCAAAACAGGTGCACAAACATGGGAACCAAATCCACCGGCACTGGAATATACGGTAATGGCTCCAAAAATTGTCAAAAACAATGTCATGTCCTCATTAAAAATAAAACACTTTTCCTAGTCACAGACGCTTTCCTTTTTCACACACACACACACACACACACACACACACACACACACACACACACACACCTTTTAGGCATTTTGCTCATAAATGAGTAAGCAGCGTGAATGGCACCCGAGAGCCGCACTCAATGTTTAATGGGATCAATCATCCCCACGCATGAGTCCTGGATCCTGCGCCCATTTAACAAGGCACTGACTCGTCAGGATCCATAACGTGGCAGTAACCCTTCAATGCTGAAAACAGCGAGGAAGAAATCAAAAGTAAATACTGTCATGCCTCATCACTCAGAGAAGAAAGCAATTACAGCAGGATCAAGGAGAATATGGGCACTGGGGAGCCCAGGGCCGACACCGAGGGGGACTATAATGAAGTGTGTGGCCTAGCTGTAGCTGGTGTGCATGACAACGGGTGTTTTCTCCTCAGATATGAGTTGACTGTGACAACAAGGTGCCTTTCAAATAAAGTCACAGCACAATGTCCCGTTGTCCTGCAATCTGGGGACATCCATGTCCTGTCAGACAGTTGCAACACACGACAGTAGTTTGCCTTTAAGCTGAACAAGACAAGCTTGTCTGCAGAACTGATGAGACATTGCTTTTAAAACCACATCTGGATCTTGCCTTCTTGTAACATCTCAGTGCGCTAGTGGCACCGTGTGTTCAGAGGGTAGGCGTGTGTGGACAGGACGGCTTTCAGAAAGATTGCGTCTGTGATGCTGCAGGCCGAAAGGCAGGCTATTTTGTATCTGTGGATTTTAATAAGCAGATACATCCGTGCTGTTTGTTGTGACATCTTAACAACAATAACATTGTAAATGTTATGCTTGCTTGGCCATCTGCTGCTGAAGACGTTCACATGAGGCTGGATAGCACATGTGAACCCTCAAACTGAACTGCTGCTATCGCTTCCAAATGAGGAGACGTCGCATTCCCTTCAGCCCACGCTTACCCCAGCACCAGATGCTACATCTCAAACTTTTAACGGCTTATATAATAGTTATAATTGCTCATAAATAATAGTTATGGTTTAATATTCATTTGATTCATGAATGTACTTTTCAAAACTCCAGATGCCCATAAACCTGAAAGCGATAACGAAGGCGTCCATAAACCAAAACATCTTTACAACACAAGCTCACCAGCTCAAGATACGCATGTCTGTGCAATCACCGTGAAGGCCAGTTAATCACTGAGACTGACCACAGCCCATTATTCTGAAACTCAGAATCCATGGAGGCAGACTTTACATACGCAGGTAATAATAATAATAATCCCCCCGGACAGTGGACAAGTCATTCACAATGAATAATGATTTCAGGTAATATGCGGGGGATTATGTCTAGACATTAATATGAGGAGAGGGATGTAGAGTTATTATCCCAAAGGAATTTCCGCTCACTGGCAAAAACAGATCCCAAACGAGATGGAGCAAGGATAGAGAGAGAGAGAGAGAGAGAGAGAGAGGGAGGGAGAGAGATGCAGAGAGGATGCAGAGAGAGAAACAGATGCAGAGAGAGAGAGATGCAGAGATAGCGAGCGAGATGCAGAGAGGGAGAGATGCAGAGAGAGAGAGAGATGCAGAGAGAGAGCGAGAGAGATGCAGAGAGGGAGACATGCAGAGAGAAAGATGCAGAGAGAGAGAGAGAGATGCAGAAAGAGAAAGAGAGAAAGAGAATGACAGAGAGAGAGAAAGAGTGAATGACACAGAAAGAGAGAGAGAAAGAATGACAAGAGAGAGAGCGAGAGAGAGACATGCAGAGAGAGATGCAGAGAGAGAGCGAGAGTGATGCAGACAGAGAGAGAGAGAGAGAGATTCAGAGAGAGAGAAAGACAGAGAGAGAGGTTCATACTTATTATTATAATATATACAGTGGGGCAAAAAAGTATTTAGTCAGCCACCAATTGTGCAAGTTCTCCCACTTAAAAAGATGAGAGAGGCCTGTAATTTTCATCATAGGTATACCTCAGCTATGAGAGACAAAATGAAAAAGAAAATCTAGAAAATCACATTGTCTGAGTTTTAAAGAATTTATTTGCAAATTATGGTGGAAAATAAGTATTTGGTCAATAACAAAAGGTCATCTCAATACTTTGTTACATGCCCTTTGTTGGCAATGACAGAGGTCAAACGTTTTCTGTAAGTCTTTACAAGGTTTTCACACACTGCTGCTGGTATTTTGGCCCATTCCTCCATGCAGATCTCCTCTAGAGCAGTGATGTTTTTGGGCCTTTGCTGGGCAACACAGACTTTCAACTCCCTCCAAAGATTTTCTATGGGGTTGAGATCTGGAGACTGGCTAGGCCACTCCAGGACCTTGAAATGCTTCTTAAGAAGCCACTCCTTCGTTGCCCGGGCGGTGTGTTTGGGGTCATTGTCATGCTGAAAGACCCAGCCACGTTTCATCTTCAGTGCCCTTGCTGATGGAAGGAGGTTTTCACTCAAAATCTCACGATACATGGCCCCATTCATTCTTTCCGTCACACGGATCAGACGTCCTGGTCCCTTGGCAGAAAAACAGCCCCAAAGCATGATGTTTCCACCCCCATGCTTCACTGTAGGTATGGTGTTCTTTGGATGCAACTCAGCATTCTTTCTCCTCCAAACACGACGAGTTGAGTTTTTACCAAAAAGTTCTATTTTGGTTTCATCTGACCATATGACATTCTCCCAATCCTGTTCTGTTTCATCCAAATGCTCTCTAGCAAACTTCAAACGGGCCCGGACATGCACTGGCTTTAGCAGGGGGACACGTCTGGCACTGCAGGATTTGAGTCCCTGGCGGCGTAGTGTGTTAGTGATGGTAGCCTTTGTTACTTTGGTCCCAGCTCTCTGGAGGTCATTCACTAGGTCCCCCCGTGTGGTTCTGGGATTTTTGTTCACCGTTCTTGTGATCATTTTGACCCCACAGGGTGAGATCTTGCGTGGAGCCCCAGATCGAGGGAGATTATCAGTGGTCTTGTATGCATTCCATCTCCTAATAATTGCTCCCACAGTTGATTTCTTCACACCAAGCTGCTTACCTATTGCAGATTCAGACTTCCCAGCCTGGTGCAGGTCTACAATTGTGTTTCTGGTGTCCTTTGACAGCTCTTTGGTCTTGGTCATAGTGGAGTTTGGAGTGTGACTGTTTGAGGTTGTGGACAGGTGTCTTTTATACTGATAAGGAGTTCAAACAGGTGCCATTAATACAGGTAACAAGTGGAGGACAGAGGAGCCTCTTAAAGAAGAAGTTACAGGTCTGTGACAGCCAGAAATCTTGCTGGTTTGTAGGTGACCAAATACTTATTTTCCACCATAATTTGCAAATAAATTCTTAAAAAATCAGACAATGTGATTTTCTGGATTTTTTTTTTCTCATTTTGTCTCTCATAGCTGAGGTTTACCTATGATGAAAATTACAGGCCTCTCTCGTCTTTTTAAGTGGGAGAACTTGCACAATTGGTGGCTGACTAAATACTTTTTTGCCCCACTGTACCTTACCTTTTTACTTTTTATTTTATAACACTGTTTATGTTATTGTTCACCTGCTTTGGCAATGCAAATGTATATTTCTCATGCCAATAAAGCTTTTTTGAATTGAAATTGAATTGAATTGAATTTAAATGGAGAGAGAGAGAGAGAGAGAGTGATGCAGACAGAGAGAGAGAGATGCAGAGAGAGATAAAGAGAGAGAGAGAATGACACAGAGAGAGAGAGAGAGAATAACAGAGAGAGAGAGAGAGAGAGAGAGAGAGAGAGAGAGAAAGAGAGAGAGAGAGAGAAAATAACAGTTGCGGTGTTGTTGGTGTGAGGGGCATCTTAGTGGGCCGGTCAACCTGTGAGCGTGGGCAAAACCGGCAGAACAGTGTGCGTTTTAATCACAGCTGAGCTATAATTACATTCAAATCAACACCATTATGAGCTGGTGCTGCTAGATTCTTGAGTCAAGGCGTGCTAATGGTAAAGGAAAAATATAAGGATAAAGACACACACTTCATGTGTTTTTTGAAACACTATGCCTGTATGTGTGTGTGCACGTGCATGCGGAGGTGTGCGTAGGTGTGTGTGTTTGTGTGCGTGCATATATATATATGTATGTATGTAAAACCACACAGTACGGATGCACTACAGCGCGACCCCTGACCTTACCCGTGTTTGTTTAGGCCAGGGTCCATCAGCCTCAGCGTGTCCCTGATTACACACACTTTGACATCTTCGTCCACCGGACTGGAAACATACTCAAACACCCCTGGGGCAACCTACAACCAACCACACACACACACACACACACACACACACACACACACACACACACACACACACACACACACACACACAGTATGAGGATGGTCGTTACGTTCACTGCTAAGACAATAAAATGAGAGTGAACTGATGAGCCAGAATGTCTCACCTCCTGTTCGTGCTCTATCCTCATGCTGGGGTTGGAGTTGACCTCCAGCAGAACCGGCTTGAGGTTCTTGGTCAGCAGAATGTCAAACCCCAATATCTAAGACACAGACAAGACATGCAAGCTTAGCTCTCAGAAAGTCTCAGTCTATCCTGCAACAAGCATATAGAGGTTACTTTTCGTGTTCCTTCTTACTAGAAAGGGCCGTGTGGAGAACATTCGATTATCCACTATATGCTGTAAAAGTATAAAAGTACATACCTAGTACATTGTAGTAAGAGGGTGCAAGAGCAAGAAAACATATGAATTGCCAATCATATGTCTAGATTTTCTACCAAACAAAGATACTGAACATACAAGACAGCAAGACAAAGACAAACTCACTCAGACAAAGAAAACCCAAACTCACACACGAGGAAAACCGAATTAAATACTATTTGGTTGTTTCACAGCACACACTTATAGGGGCTGCAGTGTCATCAGTTAGAAATGTCAACGCCATCCGTCAGCTGTTAGTGTGTGAGAGCTGTTAGGGAGTGAGAGCTGTTAGTTGCGCTGTGAGAATATCCACTTTGAGTTGCCTGCCTGTGAGCCAATTTCAAAGATTTCTGACGGTTCCTGGCTGATTTAAGACCAGTCTCCTCTGTGATGGGTTCAGGGGAATACATCATGGCTGTCAATCACAGGTGTGTGAAATGCATCACTTTTCACCAGCGAGAGAAGGGGAGGGAGGGAGGAAGGGAGGGAGAGAGGGCAAAGGGGAGGAAGAAGGGAGGGAGCTGAGCGAGAGGGAACTTTTGGTTGTTTTAGTTTCAAAATCCTTTTTATGCGCCATTTTTGCATGAGGGGCTGGTTTACACCGCAGACCTGGACGCCCCACCTGGAAGCAGGTGGGTCCGGGCTTGCCGGGCGGGATGTCTGCCTGGTAGTGGACCTTGAGCTCCGGCACCAGGGCGATCACCGTCTTGATGACCAGCGAGATGACGTCTGACCACACCTTCTTGATGTCCACGCCCTTGGAGGCCAGGCGGTAGAGCACGCTGGAGAAGGTACGTTTGCTGCCCGTGCTCTGGCTGTCCGAGTGAACAAAGTTGTCGCTCTGCACGTTCAGAGAGTAGTTGGTGAGGTGCATGAACACGTGGCTCAGGTTCTTCTGGTTGGGCTCCTGTGGAGGGGACACACAAACACTTAGGAGACAGAGGGAAAAGCGTCCAACTCCTGTTTCCCTTCAAACCGTGGGTCCAGGATTTGCGTTTTCCTACTTCCTAATCCTATTTTCACAAATCACGCGTATAAAGCGGTACTTTTTATCTTCAAATAAGTTTCGAATGAGGTGGAAATCAGGTGATTATTGATCCGTTTGCCCTGATAAACATTGAAGAAAAATAAATATTCATCAGACATGAACGAAGGAATGACATTATCCTCTGTCCAGGATAACCAAACGATCCCAGATTGAATTGTGCTCCATGGTGTTCTCATGGAAGCGGCTTCTATTTTTGTAATCCTGTGATTCCCTGTGAATCACGTCCTGCCGTCCGCGCTGTGTGCCTGTGAGCGGGTCAACGTTGTACCTGGTGGGGCTCGGTGCAGAAGGGGACCAGCGTCGTACCTGGTAGTGCTCGGTGCAGAAGGGGACCAGCGTCGTACCTGGTAGGGCTCGGTACAGAAGGGGACCAGCGTCGTACCTGGTAGGGCTCGGTACAGAAGGGGACCAGCGTCGTACCTGGTAGGGCTCGGTGCAGAAGGGGACCAGCGTCGTACCTGGTAGGGCTCGGTGCAGAAGCGGGTCAGGCCCTCCTTGGCGATGTAGATCTGTAGCGGCTCCAGGGCCTTCACCAGCACATACAGCCGGATGTCGAACTTGAGCTTGTCGATGAGCAGGGGCCTCTGGACATACTCCTGCACCACCGCCTGCCTGGCCTGGGAGCCCGCCGCCAGCCGCACCTCGCTGGCCTCACGGATCAGGTAGATGCCCTCGCCCTGGGAGCCGCTGTCCGGCTTCACGATGAAGGTGCGGTGGGCCGCCGCGTCGCTGTCCTTCAGCCCGCGGATCTGGGGGAGGGGAGGGGGGTAGAGGGGAGAGGTGAACCCCCGATTAATGGAGGTGGATGATGTGGAAGTTGACATGAAAAATATGGTATTGTTGGAAAGAAATGTTTGGGAATATTAAAAAATTACTGCAAATAACATTTCTGAAATAATGAAGGAACATGCAAAAGTTAGAAAAAAAAAAATCAGTATATCTAAAATAATAAACTATAAGCTTTGACCAAGCACTGATGTTTAGCACACATGACAAATATAAAGAAATGCAGAAAACATTTAGATTATTTATTTTCATACGGCCATCCAGATTGCCTTAGAGGCCTCAGAGATTAAAGCCTGCCTTTCAATTAAAGTACTCTTTACATTCAATCAAACCCTCATCTACTCCATTTAATTCCTCATTAACTCTGATAGTGCGAGACAATAAAAAAAAAAGGGTTGTTGTCTAGTAAGGTTAATATGCAACTTGTATTCTAGAAAGCCTGCAGTATGTAAAAGATGGGACAAATTAGTGTCTCAGTATGCAGGATTGAAAAGAGGATGAAGGCAGCTGGGTGGTTAGAAGTCTGGCTCGATTCCAACATGTGGACATTTGCTACAATTCCCATCACCTCTCTCAGTGCACTTTACTGTCCATCTTCACTCTAATGTCCATAAAAAGCTAAATAAATAACCCAAAAATAAAAATATATAATAAAATTGGATGCCCATGTTTAAAGGGAAGAACGTAGGATTTTGACAAGCAAAAATTGCTTCAAAATTGCATTATATGAGGAGGTTTTAATTTAACTTTGAAAATTAGACCTTTTCAAGAATCTGTGTTGCATCCCAGGTCAAATATAATGGAGATGAGCCCACAGGCTGTTCTCCATTATATTTGACCTGGGACATTTCTCTTTCTAAACTCTGAGCTCGCACTGCAGTGCTCTGAATGATTGAGCTCCAGCAGGCTGCAGTTCACTCACCGGCCAAAGCGGGTTAGTAATGAGAAGGTATTTCATGATTCTAACACCTAGTACCTTTAATCAATTAAGTAAAAACAACAGTCCGACACGCAGTCCTTACTCAACAGAAATGAGTATGTCCTTGGGGCTAATCCGAAGAGGAAGGGCTTCGTGAAGTTTGGCACAAGCCTCATGAGCCATTTACTTGCACGAGATGACCTACAGTTTTAAAGCCATCAGAATCTTCCATACGTGGCTTCTATAGGCCGACCTTTCCACTTTCTGCCTACCCAAGCTATTTCTGTATTAAGTGCTCTCCCTTGCCAGACAATCCAGCTCTATAAGAGACCTGAAACCCTATGAGATGCGAAGGGATGACTAAGCTTTTGTTTCTGGTTTCACCGGCACAGTTCTCATGACTGCTGCGGTGTATCCGGGCAGTGTATACGTCAATCAGCATTAACAGCTGCTCTGTACATCTAACCTGCTTATCCTGAACCCAACGTTGTAGCTAGGTGTTGGGATATAACAGGCAGCCTCTGCAGCGCTGCGACTTAGAGACCATGGCTTGAGATGAGTATCAAGTGATGTACGTATCAACACCACACAGAACAGTACGCAGAAGGGGACGCCAATGTCTAATGTGGACACCATAATAACAACCATAATGAATAAAAATGTGCTTAAACTGCTAAGTTTGTGGCTTGTGAGTTTGTGGCTTCGACCTCCGACGTCTGCACCCCACCTGCAGACATCCTGCAGATACCTCACTCCTACCCCTTCGTTAGCATCTGCTTCATGAAAACATTCAGTTTTTACTGAATGTTTGCTTCCTAGTGAAGGAAAATCTTTCACATTGAAGCATCATCGAGCCGGCCACAATTGTCTATCCAAATAACCAGACGTTGTTTTTGTATTCGGTATGTATAATTATAACATTATAGAGAGCTTTGCAGCGATGAATATTGAAGAACAAATTTTTTTCCTCACGAAAGCAGCGTTTCGCTAGTCTCTTATAAAAGGGCTCTTCAACATCAGCGGGTCCGCTGAACCAGTAATTGGGGCTAAAATTAGCCACTGGTTGACATCAAGAGGCTTTTTTGGCCCTCTGTCATGTCAGAGGGAGAGAGGAGCTTACACTCAAACAGGAAAGGCCTCCAGAGCGACCATATATGGAGTAGTTCCCACTACTCTATTGGAGGACAAAGACAGCGGCGGAGGATCACATGAGAGGAACAGGCTGAGAATATAAGGAAAGACTGTCATTTTGAAGAGCAAGATGTTCTAGATCACACCACAGGGCTCCACCTATACACCGACCAGATAAGTAATAGTAGTAGTAAATAAGGAATTGAATGTGCCAACACTCACTATCAGTGAAGTACAATTCCCTATTGCTCACTTAAATATGGCAATCTATGACACTTAAACTTGTGTTTGGACCCTTTAGAACTTAATAAGAACATACAGATGACAAGGCTAGTACCTAGATGGTTTCGAAGAGTTTTAATGGTGATGCCCTATGGAGACGAGACTAGGGCAGTTCCCATATTTGAATATCAATCCCTGGTTGAAAAGCACACACACACACACACACACACACACACACACACACACACACACACATACACACACACACACACACACACACACACACACACGCACACGTACACACACAGAGCATGGAAATCTATTATGTTGCACCACAGGGCAATTTAAATCCCAATAGTATAAAATGGCAGGGAGGCGTTGTCTGCCTGTAAAGGCCCATTCTGGTTCTGGTTGGGTCCGAATTTGGCTGCGAGCGCTTGCTCACCTGAGCAGAGAACTGCTGGTACTCGTCAGGGAGGATCCAGGAGCGGGGGTAGAAGTTGTACTCCTCAGGAAACAGTTCGTGCATGGTGCGCAGCGCCCTGCTCAGGTTTATCTTCTTCAGCATCTCTATCATCCCTGCAGGCAACCGGTAGAATATGGCATCGCTCTTAAAGGGTCGGTCACTGATTTAACACACTGCCGTTGGGGAAGTAGGAAAGAGTGCTCCGCTACTTTACCTTTTTAGTCAAAGGAATGTCCCTTATGTTCCATGATGTGCAATATCATCCAACTAATCTTAACTTCACTCCTTATTCAGGTGGAATCGGGCCTAAACAACATCTAAACCAAGCCATTGTTGTAGTTTTATGTAGAAACTGACATGACTCTACCTGGAAACTTGTTGACCTGTCCGGACACGATGTGGTCGTTGTCGTGGAAGGACGTCCCATGCCAGTAGATATCACAGGCGGCCCGGCGGCCCAGGGAAAACTGCCCAGAGAGGGAGAGATTAGTCTGATCAGTTCTCACAAGTCAAATCAACAGTAGTATTTGTCTGCTTCAAATCATCTATCATCGTAACCCATCTTTATGCTGATCGGAAATGATGCTCAGATTTCAACTGAAACTGAGAGAAAGAAAAAAGGTGACTTCTTGGTTTGCTGATGACAAAACATAAACACGCTGCAAGTGGACATCAATAGGTTTGTTGAATGATAAAGCTAGGTACAAAAAAAAAAAACATACTGTTATATATAATAATAACAAATGAAAATTTGAGTTGAAATTATTATGGAAATTATAGTCAAAAATATGAATCATTCTAGAGTGTTTGTCCTTTTACTGTTCCCAATGCATCAGTAATCCTACTTGGGAGAAATCAGGCAGTGAGTGTGTTTTCCAATAATGAGCCATGAAGAGTAGGAAGGAGAAGAAGATGTAGTGGCATTGTTAAAGGATTAGCAAGCACTGCATGCTGCCGCCATTAGCAACCTGAATGTGAGGGAAAATCCATTGTGTGTGTACGGTTTACCAAGGTAATAAAGGGCAATGCTTGAAAACAATAAGTTACACAAAATATGTTTTCAAGCATTTTTTTTTTACTTTACTTTAATGCCAAATACAGAGCAGAACAACAAGTATACAAACCGAATTGTGCCGTTTACAAATATGTTTGAATAGATGCATTTCAAAATAGTATATAGCATTGTTTAGCATTGTGTAATTTAAATGTAATGGCAAAGCTTTGCACACTCAAAACAAATTTGTTTCCTCTTGACATTTGAACTGCCACCTTTGTTGATTGAATAAGAAACCTTTGTAGCCAAAAGAAGAGGCTATGCTCTTGTGGAACACAACCCAAGAGTAATGCAACATATCTAATGAAATCCTGCAATATGTTCCCCACAATCTGAAACCAAAGGTGTCCTTTTTGAAAGCCAAATTCTGAAAATGTGCTCTGAGGAAGCTGTATTATATCATTTTGAGAACAAAACAAAGTGGTTGTTATTTGTGTACAACATGGTATCAGGGTACACAATGGTGGAACACCATATTATGAATGACTTAATAAGAATACTAAGGGCAGCATGTTTAGATTGCACTGTAGTGTTATTATTTGAATAAAGATTGTAACGTTTTTGTTTTTGTCAGTTATCATACACTTTTAAGTATAGCTCTCTAAGCGACGCCTACCAGTAGGCTACAGGGTTTTAACCCTATAGACTTTTCGTCAGAGTCAAACACCTTAGCCGTTCAGTCAGCCACCATTCATTAATGTGAGCCAGTGTAAAAGGGAAACCCTGACACAGAGCCAAGACGGCTATGAATACCACTCCCAGGAGGCCATGTACAACTAATCTGATGAGGGATGTAGGTCAAATTAATTTGGTACCATCCAGAGATAAGAGCAACCCTCCCAAATGTATACAAAGGCCCCACTGAATGGCAACCCCACATATGGTACAATCAATAAATACCTTGATTTGATCGGATGAACCGTGCGTAATTGACCTGACTTATCTTGCATAAAACTATCTTTCTTTTTGGTTTCATCCATTTGAAAATAAAAGTTAAACAGACGAATGAGCTCTTTAAGACATTATTGGCTGTCATGATAGGCATTCTCAAAATAAGGTGTTTCTGACTGATACCACTCATGGAGGTTAAACTACCTAAAGATATGTTGCATTCAAATACCAAGACCTATTGGTCACTGGTTAATGTACGTGTGACTTGTTTCTCTAATGCTCTAAAGAAGACTAAAAGTCTATTGGATTAGAAGGGTTTACATCTAATCATTTAACCACGGATACCATATGCTGCCCAACAGTTGGCAGCAGCCATTGCACACGCAAGGCTAAAGATAATGTGAAAAAGCCTTCACGTTATCGTATGTCACATATGTATGGCTTGTAAGCCATTTGAGACTGTAAATGTGTGATTGAGGGCTGTGCAAATCGAATTGAATTGAATTTGCATATGCAAACAAAGTATGTGTGACAATTGCATCTTCATCCTCTTCACCCTTCAAAAGACACATTCAAATTAAACTGGGCCAGCAACATATTACACCACCTGTTGAGAGCATTGTTGTCTGTGTAGATTAGAGTAATACCAAGATTCTCTATGAGTACCTAAGAACTAACTCGAGTTTCAAACTGACAAGCTCGGCCATTAGGCGTGAATGGCTGAAAGGATAATCTGCAAGTTTGACATAGGATCAGTCCAACTTCTGTGTTAGGGTTTAAATTCAATCATGCTGAGGGATATCAGGGCAATGTATACGTTTGCAGCAGTGTGTGTGCGTGTGTGCGTGCGTGCGTGCGTGTGTGTGCGCGTGCTTGCTAGAGATACCAGATCTTCTGCTATTGTAAGGTTTATAGTGTTACTGAGTAGTCAACAGTAAAGAAAAAACATAATGAAGTCCACAGAGACAATAGGCCACTGGGCCATAGTAGGTACTAAATGCATCACGTTCAAACTTCTCTGGGACAGGCCAGATGGTGCTCAACTCACAGAGCAGGGCAGCCCATATCAATTAGCCCACTTATAAATGATTAAGGCAAACTTTCAGGGACGCTGCTGTAATTGTATACCTTATGCGTTTCAAGCAACATTGTTATAAGTGACGGTGGCTTCTCAAATGATGGCCCATGTCCACTCACGTCTTGTGAATCATTCATGGGTAAAATGGTTAGCATTCAAAAACAGTGTATGATCATGAGTAGGCCTTTATTTAGATAAATGGCCTATTAATAACTCACTAACACCCAGTGGCATTAATGTTGCACTACTAGTGTCAAACTGTAAGGTTTGGTGGACTTATTATCCCATGCAGGCCCAAACACACTTCTTCAATAATACTTCAATTTACTTTATTACTGGTTTGCAGTATTGGACAGGACAGTACAGTAGCAGGCAATTAAAACCAATTAAACGGTGCCCATACACATACCTCTTTCCATTTAAGTTGCTTGATACTCATTTTCAGAGCCTCCAGTGATGTTTTTGCTTTGGATGTATCCACCGTCACTGGCTTCTTCTTCCGTTGATGCTTGTTTCCAGGTTCATGCCGATCTCTGGGCCGACGCTGGGTCAAACCACCGTTCGAGTTGCCATTCGTCTCCTGCTTTCCCTGCATCACTCTACCAGCACATTTGACTTGCAGCACTTTCTCACCTCGCAACCGGTTAAGGTGCTTACCAACATGGGTAGAAATCGCATAGCCAATATCAGTATTTACTTTTCCCTCAATATCATCTCTGCCCATTTTGCTACGATTCCTAGCCTTGTCCTTGCTTGCGAGGGGCGTCCCTGAGTCTTGTACCCCGGCGGCGGAGGGGACACAAGAGGGCACAGGAGGCGAGAGGCTGGCGGCCGGGGAGGTACCGAGCACCAGCTCCTCGGTAACCACAACATTGTCCTTGTCTCCACTAGATGCTGTCGTATGGTCAGGCTCAACCTTCCCAGCATGTTCGCTCATTCTAAAAATAAATGGACTGACACTGTTAAGCAATACAAGATTACAACTCGCCGCAGTAACCCGGAACCAGCAAGCCACCCACCGCTATCCTATACATGGATACCCGCTCTGCATCGCATCGACGGGGCAGGGCTCGACACAGCAACCCGCGGCTTCACTGGAACTAGTATACTCCATTATAACTGCAACTATACCTCATGACCTGGTCTGCTGCTGCTACTTCTGTGTGCTGCCAGTTGCCATCGCTAGCCAAACCAATACAACGAAAAAACCAACGACCAGTAGCTGGTTGTCAACATCCCTGACCGCTGCCGGGTGGTGGTCCTGCCGGGGAAAGCGACACTTTAGCCGACCTCACAACCGTCTTCCCCGGCCCGATGCGTTTCCAGTTCTACGATGGCCTTTTCAAAGTTATATACATTATTCCACACCATTTGGCCACATTTTATATCTCATGGGAGACCGAGAGAATAAATGAGTTCAATTTTGAGAGGTTGTCTCTCCCCCGTTATGAGTGATATCGTGGAGAAACACACGGTATCGCTGGTAGACGATTCCGTTGGTGGAGCGTTGACTTCGGTTGAGTTTGGTCCGTCGCGCCGCCTCCGTCAGAAACAGCAACATGACTTAAAGGGGGATACGGTCACAGATCGTGGCATCCCAGTGAGAGGCTACCGAGGCTCTCGGGGGCGAGCGTGGTATCCCAGTGAACGGCTTCCGAGGCTCGCGGGAGCGAGCATTGGTTGCCGTTCACTGGGATGCCACGTTCTGTGACCGTATCCCCCTTTTCATAACTGAAGGAGAGTTGTTTAGTTCAGGTTCACAGCCTGTATTTAACGACGGTCTAGCAATAATTTCCTCTAGTATATATGGCCTGGAGTACGTTGGTGTACACCACGCTAGATAATAGAAACATGATGAATGCTAAGGGTGGGCATACATTAACGTGCTACAGATGTTGACCTCTAATCACACATATTAATATATTATTTATTTACTAAATCTACATTGATATTGGCTTGTATTTCTTTCTCTATTTTTCTCTCACTTGGCTGTCGTAGAAAAACAAATGTACCCTCTCGGACTTTCATAAAGTATTTAGTTAGGCTATTTGCTGAGAAATCTGTTACATAAACAAGACATAGATGTTTCATATTACAACTCCATCGCCAGTTCCCATGGTGACTGAATGTGTGCTTCGTAGCGCGCTGTCAGCACTTGGTAACATCTGGAGAAGAGCCCAGTACATCAGGATATGTTTTATTTGCATATGTGTGATGACCGTCGTCTACAATAGTCTACTATACCGGGTTGGACAAGTTGTTGACTAATGCGACTAACCTGGTTTAACGGCCAGAGGGAGATTTCAGTGTTCAGTACAGGTGAATTTGATCTGGGTAGGACTCCTGCAGCCTACAACAGCATAGACACAGGGAGAAATAGGCCTGTGAAGTTAAATCCACGGAAAATACCAGATCACTTTGAACGAGAAGTAATGACCCAGCTAGGACAAATGCAGGTGACAGCAAATAGTATGTTCCTCTCAGAGCCCTTGGGCGGCTGCATTAGTCATGGTACGGTAAAGGGATGGGGGTCTTAATGAGTTTACCGTAAAGAATGCCTAGCCCCTTCCTAGAATAGATGATTTGCTTTCTGCAAGTAGGGCCTGTTTGAACATTACAGTCTTCGGACGGCCGCATAGGAGATCCTACACCTCCATCAAGGGCACAGACTCTGACTTCTCAATAGAAGACCGTACCCTTGCCTCGTTCACGGGCTGGAACCGAGATGCACTCTTCAACACTTTTTTCAAAGGCCTTTCTGAAGAGATTAAAGACTAGCTTATTCCCCGTGGCCTGCCTACTTCGTTTGACGACCGTCAACACGGATGTGGCCATCCGTGTTGACACTAGGCTGAGGCAGCAGCGCAGATTGAGGGATTCACTCAACACCCAGCGTACTGATCACCGCTCATCTTTCTTTCTCTGGCTCCCATTGGGTCAAGATGGCCTGGCTCACCAGCCCAACCTGAGCCGATGCAGATCGACCGGACTGAGAGAGCCAGCTGAGAGAAAGAGGAGGTTGGATTCTAAAGCCTGTCTTTACTGTGGTCACCAAGTTCACTTCTTGCTCACTTGTCCAAAAGACATTGCTCACAAGTGAGACGGAGAGTTGTGGTGAGCAAAATTCCCTTAAATATCTCCCCAACCCTCCGGACTATTCTGAGAGCCAGTGTGATGTGGAGGAGTCGTCAGCATACCACATCTGTGCTCATTGACTCTGGTGCAGAGGAAAGTTGTATCGATGCGTCCATGGCTATCAAGTGGGGAGTTCCGGTCACCTCCCTGCAAGCCCCCCTGAACGCCTCCGCACGGAATGGGAAGGCAGGGGATGACTCATCTCTGCATGCAGGGCCCGTGCAACAGCCATTCAAGGACCCGCAACGGATAAGCAGGGAATTGGCCTGCAGCAGGGGACGCGCCTGCAGAAGGGGATGCATCCGCAAGTCCTGTGGCACCTGTTGTCCCAGGACCTGCACCAGATAACCGGGCTACGGCTACTGCGGGACAGGGACGGCCCCTGATACGACATATCCAAAATTGACCCTGAGCAAGCGGATCTTAGCCGAGTTCAAAGATAAGGAGACCCCCCCCCCCCCCCCCCCCCAAGTGGTACAGTGACTTTGAGGACATTGGATGCGTGGACGATATCCACGTTAAAGGGGTTAAGTATGATGAGGGGTAGTGTGATGAACGGAGTCTACTACTGGGGAGTAAGAAGTTATTGAATAATGTGACGCCGTTGAACACCTGGTTAAACGGCGATAGGGAGGTTGATAAGTGAGGGCTGGGGAAATTTGTGAGGCGTGAACAAGGAAGACGCTCCGTGTGGTGAAGGGGGCTGATATGACCGCAGACGCTGATGGAGGGGGAGGCACCAGAATTTGGGACAGGAGACAGGAGCGATGTGAGTGGACATCAGGTGTACGGACCTGTAAAACTCACTGCCCCTCCCTCCCTGATCCACACTCCTGGTTAAGTGCTCTTCTGCCTTTTACAGACTCTTATCCGCTCAGTGGAACAGTTTTAAATAGTGGCTGACAATTATGCAATGTTGTATTGCTGATGTTTGTAGAAAATGTGGGTTTATAAAGATAGGTCTGATATAATAGCATGGTTTGGTAGGCAGGGAAAGGTGGGCTGATCATGGCAGTAGTTTTAATATCTGTTCAAATAATAATAAGATTTATTTAACACTCCCATTAATAGCTGCAGTAATGTTATTTGGCCTAAAGGTGTCTCTATTGAGTGACTCATCTCTGTCCTGTAGCAGAAATCACCTCCTTTGAGTGATTTCTAACATTACTAATCTGTTATAAAAACTCTGTATTCAGAAAAAAAATAAAAACAATATGTTGGATGCAATTTTCAATGGACTACATGAAACAAATGGGCCGGAGCTGTTTGCAGCAAGGCAGGCCAGTGTGACTTGAACCACCACCTCCACCACTGGGTGAGTTTATACAGCAAACAGCAGTGGCAGGGCAAGGGCAGCCACCAGGGAAGACTGTGTTAGTATAGACATAGTAAGTTTGGCCAAACAGTCTTCTCACAGGCCTCAAAGTATTGAGGCCCGCACTTCCTACTGAACTCAGAGAAAGCACCAGCTTTCTATAATTTGAAACCAAACTTAAGAGATGGCTGATTAAAAACATAAAAACTGCAATCATCAATAGCTGATCTACCTCATCCTAGGTACTGCCCTTCTTTGTACTGTACTTATTATTTATTTTTCATGTCTGTTTTCTCTCTCTTCCTTCTTTATTTTTGCTTTCTATCCTTCTTGCATTCTTTCTTATTAATTTCATGTGATGATGTGTTGACCTGCCATGGAACTACAGATGAAAATTGGGATTTTTGCTAACTGTAACATTTACATTCTCTCCACCAGCCTATATCTAGATGAATAGCTATATATATATTTAATTTGCCTTTTTGAAATTCAAATAAGGCATTTCCAGTTGTAGGCAGACTATTTCAGAAACATGAGTAAAATAAATGTCAAGGTTCAATCATTCAGATAAAATTAAGCAAGTTGCAGATCTTGGAAATGCAATATTGATTAGCTTTCCGCTCGGAACGGATATTCTCCTCCCAGTTCACTACACTCACTACAGCTGACACCACAATAATAGCTTACATCCAGCACCTCTAGAGCGATTTCTATAATGTGTAGTGGGCCTAGGCCTATATTGCCTTTCCAATTAGTTTATCAGGAAAGAATGCTTTTAACTTTTTTGCTCAAGACGGAATAGACTTAAGACTAAAACTGGAGCGACTGGTCCCAATTGAGATGTTCAAGGGGATCACTGAAGTCTTTATCTATTTATTTATTATTTTATTGAACATAAAAAGACAAAACAATAATTATGCAATACAACTTCTCGTAGGGAACAAACAATCCGATACAAATACTGTGTACATACATCTACTGATGCCTCTGGACACACCATCAGTGATGTCCTCTCAACCGCGTTCTCCCATCTTTTCCAAGCTCCCTGTTGCTTCATTTCCACTGCCTTGACGGTTCTTGTTTCTTCCACTGCAGCTCTCACCTCCTCCTGAACAAAGCGCACTTCCTTCCCGCTGCAGTTCATTTGGGGAGTTGGAAAGGAGCCTAGCCCAGCTCTGCCACGTGTGACCACTCCCACCATGTTCCTTTGACGCATCCTTGCCTCTGCCTCTAGAACTGCGACCTCTACAAATACAAATACAAAAAGAAAAACAAAATTATGAATGCCTAAGTGGATCCACAGCAAGACAAATTTCAAATAAATAATCATATAGATCAACAAAAATTACAAGACAACCAAGTTTTAACATATGGAGCAGGGACATCAAGGTCCCAAAATGACTTATCTTCAAAATAACAAAAAGTTAGAAAAATCTACATTTATCTTCTTTGCAATCCTGCTAGAGTGTATTTTTTTTAAGGACAAGAAAAACAGCCTAAAATCATTTAAAAAACAGTTAAAGGAGGATTTGCTATTTTTTTACTTGCAGCAATGAAGATGATATTTACTCAAAAGTAAAATAATATTAATCATGTCAGACACAGATGCATTAAAATTATCCATAAAAAAGAAAACGTGAGAGATATCAAAGGTTGGAATGTCATGTACTTTTAGTAATAGCCAATTTCTTATGTCAGACCAAAAAGCTTGGGACAAGGGGCACAAAATAAACATGTTCTAAAGTTTCTTCACACTCACCACAAAAATGACAGGGGTCAACTTCAAATCTAAACCTTTTATGAAGAAATGCGGCTGTTGGATAAATATTATTAATAATCTTAAAATGAATTTCTTTAACTTTAGGAGAGACGGGCCATTTAATAAATTTGTAAAATGCTTTATGTGTTATAGATAAGACTGCTGAATCTTAGAAGTGCCTCTCTGTGAAAGTCATGATATAACCTAGATTTTAAAACAATGCCAATTAACTTGTTGTTAAAATTCCTATCAGACAAATTTAATTTTCCGATAACTAAACTTGGTAATACTGCCTTAACATTTGAGTACAGTAAGATTTTTTTAATTCGAATAATCAAAAGTAATGGAATTGCTTTACAAAACCTTTTGAATTCTCGCTGACAACAAGGGAAGTTATATTTAAGTATAAAAGTATGATAATCCAGAATGTTACCATTACAATCCAATAGATCAGTTACAAACATAATGCCTCTCTCAAACCAATCATTTTTAAATATCGATTTTCTGTTAATGAGAATGACTCTATTTTTCCATAGAGTTGAGCAGTGGGGAGAAAAATTATTGATAAACATCATCTTCCAGAATAAGAGAATTTGCCTGTGGAAATTAGATAGCTTAATGGGAATTTTGCCGACCTCAAAATCGCATTGTAAAAGAAAGTCTAAACCACCCAATTTGTTAAACAAAGAACTTGAAACATGAAACCACATTTGGCTGATACAAGTAAGTTTTAATCCAATTTATCCTAAAGGTACCGACCAATGCTTCAAAGTCAAGAGCTCTAACACCACCCTTCTCATATTCTCTAACCAAGAGAATATGAGATCTTTTAATGTAATGGGTTTGGTTTCTCCATATGAACTGTAAAATAACTGAATTGGCTTTTTTAATATTGTTATAGAAACAAACAAGGAATGACATGGATAGATTAATTTAGAGATACCTTCTGCTTTAGATAAAATTATCCTTCCAAAAATTGTAAGGTCTCTTGTTAGCCAGTGACTGAGGGATTTTTTCACACCTGTCATATGATTTGAAACATTAACGTCTTCTCTTCTAATAAGGTTTTTAGATAATGTTATTCCTAAGTATTTCACCTCAGATTCAACTCTAATTGAAGCAATGACTGAGTCGTCACTTGCATGAATGGGGAGAAGTTCACATTTTTTTATATTAAGTGAGAGTCCTGAAGCTTTTGAAAAAAGAGATTGTATTTAGGGATTTATCTACCATTGATTTATCTTTTAAAAATATGGATGGATCATCTGCGAATTGACTTATTTTAAATTCTTTATTGAAAAAAGTAATACCTGCTATTTCTGTGGTATGATTGAAAAGAACTGTTATCAGTTGGGTTGCCAATACAAAAAGCTTTGGGGAAATAGGGCAACCCTGTTGGATGCCTCGCAGTACTTCAAACCTAGGGGTAAATCCAGGGTTCAAGGAAGCAGAACTGTTTATATCAGTATAAAACATCTTAATAACATTCTGAAAATTTTCCCCGAAGCCCAGAAAGCGTAATGCTTCGAACAAAAAAGGATGTTCAACACAATCAAAGGCCTTGTAAAAATCTAGAAATAGCACATAGCCATCCGTATTAATGAAGTCCGTATGATCTAACATATCAAGTATCAGCCTGGTATGGTTATGAACACTTCTACCCTCCACAAAAACTGAATCAATTAATTTTGGCAAACTGTCATCCAATCGGTTTGAATACACGTGTGCCAACAATTTATAATCATTACATATTAACGTTGTCGGCCTCCAATTATCCAGTGAAAGTTTATCCTTATTGGGCTTCGGAATTAGTGTAATAAGTCCTTTTTTCCTAGTAGGAGACAAGTGCCCTGTCAAAATACAATTTGTTAAGGCATTAGACAGTAGTATTCTGATATCTTTCCAAAAAGATATGTAAAACTCAACGGTTAATCCATCCAGTCCTGGTGACTTCTCCTTAGACATCCGACTTATTGCACCATCCAATTCTTCAATTCTGAGTTTATCGTCCATCAACTACTTGAAATCCTCATCCATCGTTTTTACACATTCCTTAATTTTCCCCCAAAAAAAGACAGCAAATTTTGATTTGTATAAATTGCTATACAAAACTCTTATTTCCTCACTAATTTGATCTAGACTGTCTATGTTAACACCATTAATATTTAAATTCTGAATTTTCTTCTTGGTTTATCGTTGTTTCTCCAAATTAAAGAAATAGGAAGAATTTCGCCTTCTTCCAACCAGTGAGCTCTTGAGCGTATTTAAGCTCCTTTTGCTATTTCCAAATACAAATTATCTAGATCAGTTTGAAGGGTATTTAATTTGTCATGTTCTGCTTCAGCTAAATCCACTATTTGACAGTTTGTTTATTTCACTAATAATTTCCTGTTGTTTTTGCTTTTTGATTTTAGAAATATGCTTACTTTTTTTAATGGTAGACTCTTTAGTTTTAAACCACTCCCATTTGCTCAGAGGTGACAGTTCCATTTCAGAAATTTCTAAAACCAAATGTTTAACCTCTTTGCAAAAGTCAGTATTTTTATTATTAAACTTCCATATGGGATAAGATTTGACTCACCACGATAAAACTGAAAAGACAGTGTAATTGCACAATGGTCAGTTCAAGGTGATGCTAAGATTTCACATTTAGAAACATCATTTATCAGGTTGTTTGAGATTAACCAGTAATCCAGCCATTGACCATTGTAAGATGCATTGAACCATGTAAATTGTTTTCTAGTTGGGTTTTTCATTGTCCAGTAATCTACTAGATTGGCCTTTATCATCAGTTCAAGTATTGTTTTGTCAGATGGTCTAACCAAATATCAGGGACCATGTTGAAACCCCCCCCCCCCCCAATTATTACTCTGTCTGTTGAATAATGCATTTTCCATTCCTCTATACACCTGTTTAGAGATGAGAATAGATTTTTGTTCTGTATTTTCCTATTGTAACCATATACACATAATAAAATGTGGTTCATTCCATTAATTTCTGCTGAAACCATTAACCAATAACCATCGGGGTCACCTTTGTGGTCAATAATCCTCCCAGGGAATCTGTTTAACAAAATCATAACTCCAGCCGAATGTGATGTTCCATGACTGAAGAAAATAGAATCTCCCCACTGCAATTTCCAAAATGTTGTGTCAGTCTCGACAAAATGTGTTTCTTGCAAAAAAACACAACTAGCCCTTTGCTCCTTACAGAAAAGAAAAATAGCCTTACGTTTTACATTATTTTTTAACCACCTAGCATTTAAAGAAATAAAGGACAATATTTAGGTAGTAGGCCTAGTAAATAGCCTTAAAATAATGTACCAAGAGTGTAAGGATGCGCAGGAATGAGTAACTTAGTCCTTATCCTATATGTTTAGTGCGAAAAACCCTCATAAAAGGGAAAGAAAAAGACCTAAAGATAAACAGCTATTGTAGCAAAGGTCTAATATGAGAACAACATTGACCTATTATTACGCATACTATCGTATTTCTCCTGTTTTAAACTTTTATAAACTTACTAATAGTAAACTGTCGTGTCAAAAAGCAAAAAACATTACCAGTTATAGAAAACAGTACAACAGAAACATATAACCCTTATTATGAACATCTTTTCGTAAATCAGTCTCAGCCAAACACTGGCGTGCAAGACGACGGATATTGGCTGTAACAGCGTCACATTAACCGTATGTTCTAATCATAACATCGGTTTATTAACCCTGGAATCTACAGTGTAATCATTAACGAACAAAGGGCGGGTAGGATAATGCTTAAACAACGGAACTATATGTGCCAACCGAATGTTAAAAAACAAAGAGCTTCAGTCAAATCTGAGTGTCGGTTGGAGTTCTGCCAGTCATTTATGGTAGAAAAAGCTCATGTTTACTCAGGGTTCAGTCTGTTCGTCCATTTTCCTGGTCAGAGCTTGCACCGCATGTAAAATTGCAGCATTAGTGTTTCCGTCTTCCATTCCGCTTTGGCCTCTGTTTCTTCGGCTCTTTTAATGGTGTGTGTTGTTTGTTCATTTTGTATTATTTTGAAGCATTTGCATTTGCACATACTTCTTCATCGATGTCGATATTGTCACTTGCCTCGTGGAGAGCAACCAAGCTGTAGTCGTGATCAGACATGCTAACGGTCAAGTTTGCCTCTTGAACAAAAGAAAGTCAGAAAAAGAAAAAGCTGAACTGTTTTCTATTTTTGTCACTGTATCAGACATGAAGTTAAATAGCTGTTTAGCAGAGGGTTTTTACACTGTTTAATCACTGTTCAAGGACTGAATAAAGAACAAGAACCCGGAGCCTGCAAAAGTGTCGCCTCTCACTCCGCCATCTTGAACCCCCCCGGGATCACTGAAGTCGCAATAAGCAAGGATTGCTCGTGTTTTAAATAGCTTTCTTAATTGTCCCATTGTATTTTTTTGATGTATGAAATGTTGTTCTGGTTATTGAATAAATAAATAAATAATTAAATGAGGTTCAAATATATATATATATATATATATATATATATATATATATATATATGCATCAAGTCGAATGTAAAAAAAAATACATCTATAAATGAGGGCCTGTGCCTTTAAATAGGCGCTCAGCCGGATCGATGTGAACACGCTGCGAGCCACAGAGTAAGACGATGGCCACATGTTGTTAAGCGTTAACAGGCATGACAAAAACATAAGATCTCCCCCAACCAATTAGCTTTTTATTAAAGGTGCTTAATAAATACATTTGTTTTGATTAGCATTTTACAGACCCATACAATGATAGGGCGTTTAGTACGGTCCTTCACCGTTGCTTCTTTACCCATAAAAAGCTAGTCAGTGTTAAATCACGCTGATTTACCTTTGAGCATTTCCTATTATAGGCTACTGTGCAAAACGCTGTTTAGAATGAATGTTAGTATCAATAAAATAAAGACCCACCGCTGGGGGGAGATATTATGTTTTATTTATGTTTTCTTTATAATGCAAACGTGCATGTTGCAGAAAATGTGCAACAGCGCCCCCTCGGGTCACACTTTTCGGTGGGTCGCAGAATTCGGTGTAACACCAGGACTGATAGAGGATGCCAATTGGCTAAAATTTGTGTTCCATCCAAAATATCGGACGTTCTCTTTTTATTGCATTCGAGCTGAGAGTGAATGCTGTGATCCATGAGGATAGAGGCAGGCGGCGCCCCGCAAACACGACGGACTCTCTCTGCTCATCCTTCCGAGAACCAGGACAGCGATGTAACCCAAAGTCTGGCTGCACCGAATAAACCGCTTGTGAATGACCAGTGAACATGCCGACGCAGATGTGGAGACGAGGGTCGGTTTCCTGATGTGGTTCGCACTCTGCGGGTTCATTTACATTTAGGGGATTTTCCTGACGCTTTAATCCAAAGCGACCTACAACCATTCATTCACACACCGACGGCGGAGTCAACCACGCAGGGCGACCGCACAGCGCGTCAGGGTGAGTTGTCTTGCCCAGGGACACCTCGACACCGAGCCAGGAGGAGCCGGGGATCGAACTAGCAAGCTTCAGGTTACCAGTCAACCCGTTCGACCTCCTGAGCTACGGTCGCACCGGGCCATGTGATTCAACGGGACCCGCCATCCATCCCCACGGAGCGGCTCACGATGCCCAGGGCTCTACGGAGGCTGGTTCACTTGATGGTGTTCTGCCCTCTGTCGAAGGGCTTTCAGGTACGGACAGATAATAAAACGCCATTTTCAAAATACCCCTTCCTAAAGGCTGCTAGCCGCGTGTCAGTGGTCGATATGCTTCAGGCATTAATGGGCTGCCCGACCTATTCTGGTGCTCGCATCGGAGAGATGCTGACATCGATAGGGGTGGACACTTCTTAACAGAGCCTACCGATACCCCTCTCCATGTATCCAACATAGGACCAGCCCATATTAATGTGTTTAATTAACTTAATGTATTCCTTTGTGAATACAATTATAGGCAAAACCGTGTGAGATCGTATATTGATGCCAACCATACTAGCATATTTGCATTCAGGGGAAATGTATGACTATTTCAGTCCCCATGTAAATTTCCCTCCCCGGGGTCCCCCTTTCCCCTAGTCAGTTGCCTTCAAAAAAAAACATTGCAGATGTGAAACATACATCATTCCATGGGGCTAAGTCCCCCTAAAGGTCAAGTCCTAGACCTCTGGCCCCTGTTTGATATCCATGATCTCCACGCCTTCATTATTCATATCCTTCATTTTCACAGAGTCGTCTCCCAGCCATAAAGGTGAAGTACCTGCTGTTGGCATGGCTGTGCATCCTGGGGGCCAGCTGGGTGGTCTACATGCAGTACGCCTCTTACACTGAGCTCTGCCGTGGACACGTCTGTCAAGTGGTCATCGTAAGTTATACTGGGGAACTTTAACGACACTCAAAGTGCTTTACAGTGGTATCCTAAACAGTAGGTTAGATATTATGCACCCAGTGGTCTAAAGTGTATGCAATGTGTAAGTGTTGTTTGAGAATAGTTATAGGCAGGTTGTAAATTAATTTCAGTTCAAGTATAAAAAAGCAGGGAATTAGAAGTAATCAATTGTGAACAAGCAAGGATCACTGTAGATCAGCACATTAGACAGATGTGTACAACATAAGATATGTCTCGACCTACAGCTCACTATTAATGAGGGTGAGAATATCTCCCTCATTAATAGTGGCATAAAGTAAATAGGCTATAAAGTAAAATCCCACTACATACTGTATGTAGTGGGCATCCACATCCAACTCTTTCTCCTTCTAACATTTCTTTCCTTCTTAATAAACAAATCCGCTGTCCACAGCGGTTTCCTTACCGATCCGGGAAAGCAGGGGGTTCACACAACAGTGGTATCTAAATTTAGAGTCTATGGATCTTCTTGGGACATTTCCTGTGGTTAATGGCACGTGTTTCCTGTTTGGGTATCCAGTGCGATCACTACAGGAGAGGAATCATCTCTGGGTCAGCCTGCAAGGCCCTGTGCGACCAGAGGACTCTGACCCTGCAGAGATGCCTGTCCACATCCTCTGCTTACCAGGTACACACAGATGCACATTGAGCACCGAAACGCACATACAGAAGCACACATATGCTCACACCCACACACGCTGACACACACACGTACGAAAACACACACACACACACACACACACACACACGCCTATCGCTACGATACTGATTAGGAACATCAAAAACACACACACACACCACACACAGGCACATATATAGCACATCCATCTCTAAATGGACATCTCCGAGAGCTATAATCAAAAGTGTGTTTATTTACATTAACATCTTAGTAGGCACACATGTTGTAATGACACTGAATGACGTATCGGTGGCGGAGGTGGTTCGCCTCGCCCCACCCACCTTCATGCTACCTGTAGGTGTACGATGGCCAGTGGAAGGACCGGCCCGTGGTGATCAAGTGTGGGCTGCAGGAGAGCCTGAAGGCGGAGGGGGCTCCGGACCCAGGACTCAGACTGGAGACCAGCCTGTTCGACAAGCCCACCCGCGGGACGTCCATGGACGAGTTCAGGGAGATGCTCCATAGCTTCTTCAAGGTGCCTCTCTTCCTCTGTCTCTGCAGACATTACCCTTAAATGTACATTGAATAAACAATACACAAAGTTAATTATAACACTATTTATAAATATTTATTCTGTTCACATTCAACACAAACTCTGAAGCAGCTGTGTGTGTGTGTCCCAACGCACACTCAATACACCCACACCCCTGTAGAGAATATCAGAGGAAGTGAAGCTGGGGGATGTCCATTGCATGGTCAATGATGCATGGCTAATGCGAAGGGCCCTCCCCACCTTCAGCTGCTAGAACAAAGGTCTTCAGTTGAAACGCTTCAACATGTATGGAGGCAGGAAGTCATGTTATTGTGTCTCAACGCTGAAAGGGAAGTTCAGGGAAGCAGTGAATTAATGTTCTGGTCAAGGCAGCCAGTCTTTATAGTTAACCTTAGTGTGTATTGCAGGGGAAAAGCGATCCTATTATTATCAACTTGTGCTTTTTGAAAAGGGATTTACACACTGGCTGTTAAAATGGCGTCCATGCAAACAATTATTGAGAGCAGTTACTGTTATCTTGATTTATGCTTTAATATTAGATTGCTAAAAACAGTTTCAGTGATTGGAACAAGGCTTTATGGTACTTCCAATCCCATCAATAAAATTGTATTGAATAAGATATGGGTATTTTATGATATCAGCAAAGGTCTTGACAAGGTCATTATTACTCCATTACCTATTTAAAGATGTACAGTATATATTGATGAAATCACACATTTTAGAGTTGAATTACATGGTTGTCACCACTATATTAAAGGGCAATTCCGGTATTTTCAAAATTGAGCCCCCTTTCTAGTTTGTCTAGGATGAAATAGAGTGGTTAACAACGTAAATTTGAATATTGGTCCTGTATTTGGCTAATTTCGAATCACCCTCTGCCTGCTTCACAATGGCTGGCCATTCACAAACCTGTCCTTAAAACACCCCTAAACGTTTGTTACCGGAAATGTAAAGGGGGGGTGGTTGTAGTCTTTTTGCTAGGTTGTAGCCCTACTGTTGATACAGAGAACCGAGCGAAAAGACTACAACCCCCCCTTTCCGTTTCCGGTTCCGGTCCGGTTTCAATTTCAATGGATTTACAAAATGCCAAATAAAACAGAAAGAAACTGTGTTTAGTTTAGGGGTGTTTTAAGGACAGTTTTGTGATTTCACATAGCCAGCGAATGTGAAGCAGGCAGGGGCGATTTGAAATTAACCAAATACCCGAGCCAGGACCAATATTCAAAATTTCGGTGTTAACCCCTCTATATTTCATCCTAGACAAACTCAATGGGCTCAATTTTCAAAATACCGGAATTGTCCTTTAACATTTGTTCTTCTCGCCGATGCTTATACCTAACAAAACAGGAAAAATAAGTATGGTGCTGCACAACCATAGTTTAAAGACTACTACATATTGCACTGTTACGGCCTTACTCACATACTGACGGTTTGAAACCCTGCACCCCTGAAGTCCAACCTGGGTGACCAGCCGTCCCTCAACGCTCTGGTGGAGCGGGTCATCACGTTGGCCGACGTCACCAAGGACGGCAAGGTGTCACTGGCCGAGGCCAAGTCGGTGTGGGCCCTGCTGCAGATCAACGAGTTTCTCCTGATGCTGGCGCTGCAAGAGAAGGAGCACACCCCCAAGCTGCTGGGCTTCTGCGGGGACCTCTACGTGACGGAGCGCGTGGCCCACAGCGCCCTCTACCGCCTGGACGTCCCCAGCTACCTGCGGCCCCTCATCCCCGAGGCTGTGAGCTCCGGCCTCAACCGCTGGCTGGCTCCGGCCTGGCCCCGCCGCGCCCGCATTACCATCGGCCTGCTGGAGTTTGTGGAGGAGATCTTCCACGGGGCCTACGGCAGCTTCCTGATGTGCGATGCCAGCCCGCGGCAGGTGGGCTACAACGGCCGGTACGACTGCCGCATGGCCGACCTGCGCAGCGTGGCGTCCGAGGCCACGGTGCGGGGCTACCTGCGCGGGCGGCGCTGCGAGACCAACGCCGACTGCACGTACGGCCGCGACTGCACCGCCACGTGCGACCGGCTGGCCAAGCAGTGCAACCTGGAGGTGGTGCGGCCCAACCTGGCCAAGGTGTGCACGCTGCTGCAGGGCTTCCTGCTGTCCGGGGCGCCAGCGGAGCTGCGGCCGGACCTGGAGAAGCAGCTGCGCACCTGTGTGACGCTCAGCGGCCTGGCTAGTCAGATGGAGGTCAACCACTCGTTGGTGCTCAACAACCTGAAGACCCTGCTGTGGAAGAAGATCTCCAACACGCAGTACTCGTAAGACACACGCCAGCAAGAGGGGTGGGGTTAGGGGGGCTGGGAGAAGAGACGTGGTCCTGTAGGACCGATAGGAATCACTGCAAGGACGTTTTTTTTTGCGGCAGGCTAACCCTAACCCTAACCCTAAGACTATGAATTAGATGAAACTGTGAATTTATTAAATAAAAGAAGCCTCTTTCAAATGTGTTTTTGTTATCTGCTTTGTGTTGTGAAGCTTAGTATTATGTCAATCAATTATTGAGAGGGATTTTGCCTGTGTTTGAAAACAAAGAAAATAAATATTTTGTTTTCTGAAATAACCAATTGCTCTGGTTTTCACAAATACATTTATATTGGGAATATTATTTGTTGTGTGAACATTAATGAGTTACTAATGCATGTTTTACTTGCACTATAGTACAAGGGATATTGTTTTAGATCAAAAAAAATTAATTTTCCCTAAGATTTTGATACAGTTTTGGACAACTAAGCATTAAGTTAATAACGGTTGAACCTATCACACAACTAACATTTTATGACCAGGGTAAAAATACTGAAAAGGTCATTTGCAAATTGAGCATCTTACATGTAATTCTGGCGATTGAAGAAATGTGAGGGCCTTCACAAGATCAATGTCCACTACTTGATTGCTATTGAACACAAGATACGATGCAAACAGTTTAAGCCTGCTGCAAGCCTTATCAGGAGCACCAACCCCAGTAGGCTTGTGTCCAAGTGTTTTATTTTAAAACAAATATTTGGTAGCTTACTCGATTGAATATCGAGTAAGCTCAAAAGCAATCAATTGGAGTAATTTTGAATAACCTATTATATATATATTTATAAATATAAAAATCCCCGGTATAATATTTCTTGGTTCTGAATACAACACATTCACATCTCAGCCACCAGAGGTCATGTTTATTCAAGAAAAAAACATTGCTATGGTTGAAAATGTGAATTTGAACACTTGAAATTACCATTCTTACTGTCAATTTAGGACAAGCCAACATAACCGTAAATTCTGAACAAGAAAACATATTTTATTGAGTAATATTCAGTCTTATACGTTTCAGACCCAGTGAAAAAGAAAAAAAACAAAGTGTTGAGTAGAAGGACATCTGAGATGACTATTTACAAACCCGAGCATCCACCGTTGCCTATCTGCTACACAGCATTCAATCTCAATACAACATCCCAAGACATCCCTGATGCATCATTCAAAAAGCAAACAAAATGTGTCTCAGTCCTGGGGCTCACAAGCTCTGCGTGGGGGGCGGCGGTGGCGCCGTCATCAACCCGTGCAGCAGCTCCATCTGCCGCCGCTTGTCCTTGGCCCGGTTCACCGTTATCTTGAACAGGCGGCAGTACAGCTCCATGGCGAGGGGCGTGTCATCGTTGCCGGGCACCGGGTAGGTCAGCAGGCTGGGGTTGCAGTTGGAGTCCACCACGCCCACCGTGGGGATGTTCATCTTGGCGGCGTCGCGCACGCCCACGTGCTGCTGGAACACGTTGTTGAGCGTGGACAGGAAGACCACCAGGTCGGGGAGCCGCACGCCGGGCCCGTACTGGATGGGAGCGTTGGTGAGCAGGCCGCCCTGCCAGTAGCGGGTGTGGGCGTACTCGCCGCACTCCCTGGCCGTGCTCTCCACCAGGTGGCTGAACTGGCGGCGGCGGCTGACGAAGAGGATGATGCCGCCGCGGTACGCCACGTGGGCCGTGAAGTTGAGCGCCAGTTGCAGGTGCTCCACGGTCTGGTCCAGGTCGATGATGTCCTGGTCCAGGCGGCAGCCGAACAGGTAAGGCTGCATCAGCCTGGGGGGGGGAGAGAGAGACAAGGTTCTGGGTTCAAACCGTGAGCTCTTCATCTGTCAGTGAGGTGGCCTAACATCCACCAAAATGATGAGGAGCCAATACATTCAGGCCTTAGCAAATAAGTTGCTACTGGGTCCTTTTTAAATTCTGTAAATATCACATATTCCCTCACATTTTTGGTGACATAACTACGGTTACATGAACAGTATTAGTCTAGCATAATTGAGTGATCGTAGTGGGAAACAATTTTATCTTTCGTTTGTAACCATAACAGCCAATGCAGTGAAATATTCCCTTGTTCTCACAATTAAATGCATCACATACACAATACTGTGGCGACTCCTCCGGGGTCGCGCAGGGGATCCTGGGAATTGGGGTTGTCAGTTGACAAAAGGGGCGTTTGTCAACTTGTTTTGTTGTTAGGTTAAGTGGGGTTAACGGGTTTGGGGTCTTTATTGGTTGTGTGTTAATTGTGTGTTGTTCCATTGTTGTGTGATGTGTAGTGTGATCGGGACCATTAGTGAGAGAGTTGTGTGTGTTGGTCAGGTGTGCCGTGTTTCTGTTATGTTTGGTGTCGTTCAATAAAGGCAACTCTCGGAGTCGTGCTGTGTATGGGGCACGAGAGTTGCGTAACCGCTTAACCTGGGCTCCCGTCTCGTCCTTCCCGTGCTGCTCGCCACAATACAAACAGCTAACCGATACAATCGATTTTGAGAAAGCAGCCTACCATTTCACCCAAAAGCTCGGATTTGTAATATTCCTCATACCTGTGTCTGCACCCTTTTTTGTGACCAAGGTGAACTCTTGCATCGAACAAGTCTTTCAAAGAGAAAAGCTCTGACAGGCGGAAGAAGTCTTCTGTCTCCAGTGGCTGGCTCAGGATTTTGTCTAGATAAATAACACAGTATATTAAGAGCAGAATCATCTCCATGTCGTATGCATATATATTTGTTCATGGTGTTAACCGGGGCACTGTTGTTTACTAAGTGTACTATATGTACTAGGTGTACTGTAGACAATGTGGAATATCTGTACTAGGTGTACTGTGCGTACGTCTCAACCCATCTGAGAGGAATATGCTCACCTGTCGCGTTAACGTCCGCTTGGATCTGAGGCGACTTGATTTGTGCTGCAGCGACAGAGAAATGCCCATGGCTGGAGCACCCGACTGGTACAAATCGAGGATTACACAAACCCCAAATACCTGGAAAATAACAGAACTAAGGACATGAAGCACGGCTCTAAGCTCAACCTGACCACCAACATGCAGCTACCGAACCATGACACACATTGTTCACGCTACAGACGAGTTAAAGGTTTTATTATCCTTACTAGACAACGGTGGACATTTGATCACAAGAGGTATATAACGCTCACCGTCAATAAAATTACATATCATCATACCTTTCGTTAAAACTCGGGCGGCCATGCTTGCTGATGTTCCCACCCACAGAAGGTCACAGCGTCGCCAATGTCAGTGTTGCCAGATTGGGCAGGAAATATGGCACGATCTGGCAACACTGTTGCCATTGGTCCGCGAGGCAACAGTCCGCGAGGTCCCCGAAATGACGTAAAGCCTGTGCGCCGGTACACGCGACGCTTCTTTGTGACATCACCGTTAAAAAGGGACTACGCTCATGGACATCAACAAAGACTACACTTCCCAAATGATCGAGCATTCAAGAACAAACGTAACAACTTTATTAAGTAATACACAATCAGCCACTGACACAAGCTAATGCGAAGGATGTCTGCTGAGAACTTGTATATAGGGGATATTGTTTGTGACAAAAACATGGTAATCGTTTGAACAAGTGTAAAAAACGCATATTCAACATGGGCAAATGCATTGTGTCTACATTTATTCCTCCGCTTGCTCTCTACATTTCTGAGAGCTCAAACAAAATAAAGCATTTGTTGGAGGTAAACATGGTCCTAACAGTGTAGTCATAAAGCTGCATCAATATCATTTAGAACATGTCTAACTAAAAATCTAAAGTAAAAAATTGTCTTCACTGAAAAAAATAACATTGAATGAAATCCGGGTTCTGCTGTCTTCACTGAAAAAAGAACATAACATTTTATGAAATCCGGGTTCAGAACTAACTAAACATACTGTTAGCCTTTATTTTATTTTTTTAAAGCTAACCTTGAATAATTTGCATTAATTTCATGGCTTGTATATTAATGTGGTGTGCACTTTCTAGACACTCGAACAGATGAACGTAAGCTTTCTTTTGACATGCTCCAAGGTCTTGTTCTGTGAAATTAATCAAATTAAAACAATTACAATCTTCAGAAATTCCCAGACAAATCACAGAAACTGGATGATGAGAGTCAGACAATTTCCATCGTCTGACTAAGAAAACCCCTAGAAGATCGAGAAACTACTCGGCAAAGCCTAAACTGCCATGTACTGCAGGATAACGGATGCACAAATACTTAAGTGCAAGAGTGATATGTTGGATTGCAGTTTGGCTATAGTTTTTCTGACTATGTACCTTTGAGCGAAGCCCCTTCCTGTATCTTCTGGGAAACTTGTTGCTCCTCTCACTTGTGGTCAGGGCTATGTAAGGCTTGAGAGGAACGCCAGGATCAATTGCCCTGGCCAGAGACCTGGGCAAGAAGGTGTAGGAGATTAATCAGACTTCACCTTTACTGCTACTGACTATCAAGTACTAGCCCACTGCTAAACCTGCTCTAGGTAGCTTGTCACTTCAGCCAACATTTTTGGTGCAAAATCAAGTAATTAGACATTACATTACTTTGAAAGTGAATTTCCATGATTACAATAGTCACACACAAATCACAATCAACCCCAATATATTTTCTTTCTTAATTTAGTTTGTGTAGAAAAAGGCACGATAAACTAGATGCAAGATTACTCTGTAAACAAGTGTGACCTCACACAAGTAGTGTCCTCCGAATTGTACAATTTACATATTCAATTGAAACTTGTAAACAACTGAAGAAAGTCTAAAAGGTGCAGTGTACAGAATTAAGTGGCATCTAGCTTAACAGACTTGGCAGAAATGGAATCTAATATTGATCAGTATGTTTTAATAAGAATAATATAATATTCAATCCCACTGTATATTATACAATGTCCCATAAAAATAGGAATTGTGTTCACGCTATCTTAGAATAAGCCCTCTATATCTACATAAGGAGTGGGTCCTCTTCCACAGAGCCTACCATGCTGGTCCACCCTGATTCTACCGTAGCCCAGAACTGACAAATGGCTTTAGAGACCTATGACCTATAGTTGCATGTACTAAATCATCAATATAATATATAAATGTATGAATCTATTTAGGAACTTCATTCCTTGAACCATGGCGACTCAATTCTGCTGTTGACGATAACATAATTTTAGCTTCTCCTACGTGGTAGGAAATTGGAAGGGGGGGATTTCATAGCCGTGGGATTTCATAGCCGTGATCTGTAACCTCATCGGTAGATGCTACTACTATATATTACACACTGCACTTTTTAATAACATAATGGGCAGCCAAACCTCCATTTGAGAATGATAAACAATGAATATTTTTTATCCACTCTTTATTACAGTCAGTTGAACCTAAAAGATACAGCTATTTTTTTTTCTTTCATTTGAAAGGATTAAAGAGAGGAAAAAAAACACTTTATGCAAAATATTTACAAAAACTGGCAATGCACAGCATATTCAGCAAGTCTTTTTTTTGATAAACAAATATAAATAACTTTTCACATAGGAAATTCAAGGAAACATTTATAGGACCAACATAACAGAAATCAACACACTGAAAGTCAAAACTAGTAGAGAGAGAGAGAGTAAGTAGAGAGAGAAAAGAAAGATTAGGACCCGGTGACACTAAACACTTTTTAGTTACAGAGAGAACTGGTCTAGGACCAGCAAAAAGGTGACCCTTATATTTTCATTCCTTCCGATAAACCCTTAATAAAAAACAGAGACACTGTAAACAGAAGTAAAGATTGTGATGCTTCACGTTAGTAGAGTAGATAATCCTCCTTGCCTTCCTATTTTGTGTTGCGCTGCATTGTTGGAGGGAACACTTGTGATGAACAGATTTATAAGGCCTTCTCTATAGCTCAAAAGGTTTAATTGCTATAGATTTCTAGCATTAGTATTTAATCAAATTAAGATTAAGGGATCAGCCCCATTGAAGTACCAATTCGGGTTCACTAGATCCAATGGTTCCCAAAGACAAATTATTAGGCCCAAAGTGAAAAAAAGGGAGAAAGATTGTAGTTAATAATATTTTTTGTTATTGTAGCCCATCTTGCGACATTTACCATTAGAAGATGTGTGATGACAAATGTAAGTTAAGTTATAGTGGCAAACCGTTGCAAAGGGAGAGACTAACCGCAGGTAAAGAACAGGTTACAGCAAGTTATAAGTAGGATCGGATAGTATAGGTTATAAGTTGGCCTGTTACTAACTGTTAGCTTAGCGTTGTACAAGTTCACTTCATTGACTGCTTGAGGAACAAGTTAATACTGACAACGAAGCTCAGCTAGTAGTTCAGATGGTATACTAAAGGACTGCAACCAATCTTACATATATACTGTAGGATGTATGATATGACAAATTTAAACTTTTTATCGTATATACCAGCTGATCCTCAATCGTTTTCTCCTTTAGGTTTCATCAAATGCCCTCCTTAGCTCAACATAATCAAGCAAGCCCAAATGAAATTAGCTTATATTTTATAAAAGCCAGTCAAATAAAAAGTTACAAAAAACAGTGAATTGCACATTGAAATGCTATTACTCCTGTGTCTCTGTTAATGACCCTAAGCCATACATTGATGTGCATTTGAAATGTGAATTATTAAACCTTTTCTTCCTCTGTAGGATCTCTGTTTGCTGCTTCATAGAACAACAATTACTTTGATTTTAACTTGGGCTAATCTCGAGAAGCAATTGTTCCAATTGTTTTGAGTCTGGAAGTCTGGAAAACCCATTAATAGCATTGGCAAAATAAACTGCACACCACAAGGGAAGGTTATTGCTGGTCTAGGCTCAATGATAGTCAAATCAAAAGGCAAATGAAGTCTTCTAGGCTGGAGGGGTTGGGATGGGGGAACTTCTATGGCAACGAAATTCCCTTTGATTCCTATGGAAACCAAACTGAACCTTGCTTACGTCTTAGTTGGGCCCACTCATCTAATGAGGTTGCTTGATTTTGGCTAGAGATGCTAGGTGTCTATGTTCATCGCAGTGCTGCCTGTACTTACATCGAAGAAACTCCCCGGGTCTTCTCTGCATCAGGCCTCTCATCTAGCTCACAATCCGTCTCGTCTACAAAATCTTCAACTTCCGTCTTTACTGACTGCACTGCCTTCTCAGCAGACGCAAACTCCTCCCTTCCTTCATTTCCCCTGCTGGTCAGCTTTTCTGCTCTCCCTTCGCTCATGGGACTGGCCTGGACCCAGACCTGGCCGCTTCTACGTGTGGGGTCTAGCCTGGTTAACGCACCCTGGTCCTGTTCACTAGGAGGGGCCAAGCGACTCTCCCTCTCTGCCTGACTCTGCTTCCCGGTTGAGAGTCCCATCATAGGAGACCTCCCCAGGCTATGTTTTGTGGCAAAGAAGGGGTTAGGTACAGAACTAGACATTGGGTTTACAGGTGTCTCTGGGTAGTGGCGAATAGGCAAGACCGGTTGGCTGTTTCTTGCAGATGTCCATAGAGTGACAGGTGTATGTGGTTTGGGGTTGATCCTTGCCCGGTGAAAAGGTGTTGCTGCTGCTGCTCCCGTCTCGTTCATACTGGAGGAAGTGATATTGGAAGAAGGCTGACTGGCAAACACAGGCCTGGTGTTCTTGATGGGGAGTCCCAGGCTTTGACGCCACTTCATAGCGTCAGAGAAAGGCTGAACAACGCTGGGACTAGTAGCCAGCCGAGCTCTTGCCTTTTCCAAATGAGAATAAGAGCTGGCATGACCACACCCA
Organism: Pollachius pollachius; assembly: GCF_949987615.1. Taxonomy (NCBI): domain Eukaryota; kingdom Metazoa; phylum Chordata; class Actinopteri; order Gadiformes; family Gadidae; genus Pollachius; species Pollachius pollachius. Next base: position 17,999,465 of record NC_136937.1, on the reverse strand, counting down.
ATGGAAGGCCTCAGCTCCTCTCGCTTCACCACTCCATCTGTGTGCTGCAGAAGAGAAGGACTACGGGAGAGGAGAGATGGGTGACATGTAGTTCCGATCGTCAAAGGAGACATCGAAGACAGTCCGTCCTCACACAACTTGCCTTGAACGTCAGGTAGGCGAGTGTTCTCTGGTGTTGGAATTTCAGCCAGCTGACTTTCCAATTTAGTCGCTTTTTCTGTTAATTGCTTACTGATGCTGCCATAGATCGGCCGATCCTCGTCCTTGTTTCTAGTCTCTGTGGGGGTGACCTTTGCCTTTTCAGCCAGGAATTTCCGGATCTCCTGTTCAATGCTGTCATCGCTGTCTACTGAGCTGTTGTCTTCACTTCCTTGAACAGCACTCTGACTAGTATACAGCGACAAAACGTTTCCACTTCCCGTCCCTTTTAATTGGTCTATTTCTCCTGCTCCACCATCATCTATTCTTTTGATGGTTTGCTTCTGTTGTGATGGGCTCTTCCTACTCACTTTAGTCTTCTCGCTTATATCCCTGTTTTTGATGGGAGCTTTTTTCAAAACCACCCTCTTAGAAACTGGGTTGGGTTTTTGCTTTTTTGTTGGAATGCCGTCACAGGGCTCCGGATCCTTGAGGCACTTCCTTGATTTCAGCTTCAAGTCTCTCGTCTTTCTTTTCAACTTCCTCTTAGTCTTGAGCAAGTCTTTAATCGCCGTGTCCAGGTCCTCGTCACTATCTAGAGAGCTGCTCTTGTCTCCTCCCCTCTCAGTCTTGTCGAATTCAACAGAAGATGGCGACAGCTCCATCTGGTAAGATACAAGGGAACTTGATCCTTCCCCGTCTTTCAAAGCCAGCTCATTCATCCTTTTGGGGCTTGTTGCTGGCTTCTTGCAGTCTAGCGATTTCAGTTTTCTTCTCTGAGTAAGTGACAGTCTCAGAACCTTTTTCTGGATTGATTCTGTTTTTCCCTTCACCATATCCGGCTCATTCAAGCTGGCTGGCAGTGAGGAGAGCGTGGCAGTAGTCTGAGGCTGTTTCTGCATTTGGGCCTTCTGCTCAAGGAACATACAGATTTCTTGTTCAATTCCGTCTTCACTGTCTATGGAACTGTCACTACTTCCACCCGCGGTTGTAGAAGGGCCCGATAATGTCTCATTTGTGTTGAAGCCGTCAATGCTGACAGTAGTAGTGAACGCTGCAGGCATTACAGCCTTTGAAATATCTAAAATTGCCTCAGCACACATGAGCTCTGCGGGTGTGGTCTTTGTAGTGGTTGGGGAGTGAATCTTAAAGGGTTCTTCTTTTAACAGAAGTGCCCCATTCCCATTACTGTTCGAGCTGCCAAATAGTGAGCTTTTGGGTAGAAGAACAGATGACAGAGGGGGGCCAGATTGCACATTCTTATTTTTACTTTTCTTTTTGGATTTAAGTTTGTTTATTTTTTCTGTGTTTGAACTACAGGGAGACTGCAATGGTGACTTTATACTAGGCCTTTGCTTGAGCAAAAGCGGTTTGGGCACATTCTTTTCTTTTAATTGCTCTCGTTGGTAGCTGCGAATGGCCTCTTCAATCCCATCATCACTGCTACTGGAGTCAGTAAGGTCTTGTGATGTAAATGAGTTGCAGGCTTCCTTGCTTCCAATCTCCTTGTCTTTTTTCTCCAACTGGTACTTTTGGATGGCCTCCTCAATCCCATCATCACTACTCGAGTCCAGTGAATCCCTCTCTGTTTTGACTGGGACCGGGTCTTTTGCTTTTTTATCAAAGTTGTTTTCCATTACTTTTTTGGGTTCTTTGGATAGCACACTTTTGGTTGTCATACTTTTTTCCATTTTCTTAACAGGGATTTCTTTGAAGGGAGTTGGATGGATGGAATAATTTTTTGTCACTGAACTCTGAACTGGTGCCATGGGGGTTTCAACTTCAGTGATTTTTGAAAACTGGTGGTTGGCACTTAAGACTATATTGCTGTCGGAATGTTGTTTACAAATCTCAGGGACAGGAGGGGTTTTCCTATGGACTTTTGAAGGCAGAAGGATGTTGGATGATGGTTCTTCATTGCGTTTATGTCCGTCCTTTTCCTTTAGGTACTCCAATATAGCCTCCTCAATCCCTCGGTCCACACTGTCATCACTGTCCGAATCCTGGCTCTCGGATTTGACTGGAAACACTGATTGCGTTTGTCGGGATTCAGTACCAGAACCTGTTGATGATTTGGCTCCTACCAAAGGGCCCATTCCAAACTTGCAGGCCTCGAGGTGCACTTCCTGTCCCTGCGGCACGTTTCCTACGATCTCGTCACCCATGTCAATGGAGGACTGGGTGCTCCTCAAGCTTTTAATGATCATCTGGACCTTATCCTGGATGTTGGCGTCTCCGGTCGACAACTCACTGTCAGAGCTGTGTAAGCCGTGGAGGCTAAAGTCTGGGGGTGGGCCACAGGTCCTCCATTCTGTATGAGTTGCTGCAAATGGAGGCACATTCATCAAGTACATTCTAGTGGGCCGGGTTGGGGTGAATCATGGGAGTGCTGAAGCCTCTGCTCAGAGTCCCATTGTTCAATCTGTGAATAGAAAAAGCATAAATATATAAATATATACACTGTATAACATGTCTTGTTTTGTAAATCAATAAATCTATGTCTTATTTACATGGATGTCTCTACAAGTCCAAACCCATACATTTGTATTTAATGTATGGACAGGTTCTCTATCCTTATTGTTGTTTCGTACTAGACATGCAAATGTTAAACAGACATAGCCGACGACTATGGCTATGTCTGCTTTAGATAAGGTCAATGATCATGATGAGGAATTGTTTATACTTTAATTGTAATTAGATAGTGTCTGTCTATTGTCGACTTGAAAATAGGATCATCATAAATGTATTTCATATTGTTAGCAGCAACAACGATTTTCTGCTATGTAATACAATACGTTTTTATCCCACTTGTTGACTTATCTCAAAACATCTCAATACTGGCAGTGGTTTTATGTCACCTATACTGTTGATGATGAGACCCGTTAAGATAGAGTACCATTATTGTTTTTGAATAGCACAAAAATTATGTGTGAACTCAAGAATGGCAAATCAACAATCACCACAATATGCCCCATGCCTGCTGATAAATAATCTCTAGCCAACCTTTAGGGAATAAACCCATACATTACCCTAAATCACCACTAATGGTATTCTTTATCTGGGATGACTAGGTTTCTAACTAACAATGGGTTACTAAAACTGCTGCTACTACAGGGAAGAAAATAGAATTCGAGCTGGATGAAAAGAGGGCAACCGTGTAAACAAGCTTATTCAGGCACAGTGTAACCATGGTAAGTTATAAAATAAACTAAACACAAGTGACATCGTATGACTAAATCAGCCAAAAAAGGGATTATAGCGTTCGGTTGAGCGAAGTGCCATTGCTGCCATTGTTTTAATACCAATTAAAAAAGGAGTACAATTTAGAATGAACTACACCAAGGTTATGTTTGCATTTAGGTTTATACATATGTGTGGCAAAAGTCATTAGTTTGCCAACCTGCTGTAACGTTAGTTCATGGAAGAAAATTATCTGGCTGGCTAAGATCTAGCTGGTTAGGATCTGGCTGGCTAAGATCTAGCTGGTTCAGATCTAGCCGGATGAGATCTAGCCAGTTCAGATCTAGCCGGGGTCCACCTTGCTCCCCTCCATGCTCGGTGCGCACCAGTCCACCAGGAGAACATAGCGGCTATGAGATGCATTCATTGCACAAACCTACACCTAGGCAGTCGACAAGTCATTCAAGGGTTAAACTTAAACGCACAACAAAGTACACATTTAATTGAATTACATCGAAGGGATCCGGCACATGTTTAACTGGATCCAGCAGCAAAGAACAATCCAATACGTAACATAACGAAATAAAATAACGCTAGACAAAACCCCGTGCGGCGGGGTGTAATGTTGTGTTAAGTTCACGTTAAGTTTGTTTGACAGCATATCCACCGAGCACAGAAAGTTTCGTGTGGCCAACATTGATGCCGACGTTGTTCGTGTTACATAACCCGTCGTTTCGTGTTCTGCCTTCCCCCCGACAGACTGCCCGCCTCGCTGCCGCAGAGCGCCACCGCCTCTCCCCGTAGCGCTCCGCCGGCTCAGGGCGCACCGAGGCCCGGTGTGGGGCTGCAGGAGACTCCGCAGAGCAACCATGTTTCTCCGTAACGGCCATACTGGTAGCTCTGCGATGCTGGTAGCTCTGCGATACTGGTCGATTACGACTCAAAACGGAGCCGATGCTCGTGAACAGTTGGTGTACGGCGTTAGGAACCCGATATTTAAAACATGCTGAAACCACAGGACACATTGACAACACGACCATGCCCATTCGGGGACTTGGAAGACACTTGCGGGGCCTGCCTTACTGCAAGCCCGGTATTTTTTCCCCAACCGAAGAAAGGCTTTTGTATTGTGGCGAATACTTCGCATGTAGGCTCTCTGTTGAACATATCTGATAAACACGAACGATTCCGAGTACCACTTACCTTACTATGGTGCAAAAAATGGTCCAAGGAAATGAAATTGCCCACAGCGTTGCTGTATATATATCGGTGAATGCTCAGTAAAACATGTCGGTGCTCCGGTCCACACACCGCCGCGGACACGCGCCTTCCCTGGAGCTCCCGGGGTCGAGTCCCCTTCCTGGCTGCTGGCTCTCGGGCAGTCCGTGCACACTGACTGTTCACCATTGTGTGCCACCCACAGCATCTTGGATGGTTATCTGGTTATCTGTGAATGACAATCAAGAAGCATTGTTATTGATTATTTAATTCTAATAAATGCAGAAAACTATAAACATGAAAGATCGGGGTTTTTTTGTATGCCAAACTTGGTTTACTTACTTATAATAGCTTTATGTTGGTAATTATACTGGACTGTGAACTTGTGTGTAAACTATTATAATACCACGTAAATTATGCTATTTCGTTCTGTTTGTTTGGATAATAGTATTGATATTGTATTACATACGTTTGTATTACTGTTGTGTTATACACCTTGATCCAAAGTGTCTTGGAAGAACATCCAGGCTGGGCATTTAAACATGATCAAAGAACCAGACACTGAAAGGAACTGAAGAAATATCTGATCTAACCTTAAACCTTTCCTTTAGGTGGTAAGCCAACCTACCTATTTATGTTGCAACACCACAGGCCTTCAAACCCTTGATAAAACATAGCTCTGTTAAACATGAAAGATCGGGGTTGTATGGGATGGACCAAAACATTTCAGGTGTTTAGAATCCCCCCAACATGTACATGAGGGAAGAAGCTTAAATACAGGTCTTCGTATGAAAACGTAGAAAGGAGAGAATGTTTATGGCGGTGAGGCCTGTGGCAGTTTTACGATCACGGCACATTGATGTATTCCTCCTATGTTTCTCGTGTGTGGGGCGAAGTGAGCACTAAACAAATATAACTACCCACATGGTGTGTTTGTTTGGCCATGGTGTAGCTGTTACAGCTTTTTTTTCCAGGTGTGTTCAAGCCAGAAATACTGTTGTGTCCCCATGTTACTATCGATTGCACCTCCTCCAATTAGCATTTATTCCTGTAATACACTCATTTGTTTGGGTTGATCTGACGGACTGAGGCATCCCCTTATTAAAAAGATGCATAGCTGAGGTAGGGTTAAGCCAATAATGCAAGACATTGATTCTACTGGATAATGAAACTAAGAAAGGGCAAACTGGTCCACATGGTTTCTTGTTAGAAGACTATCATTCGAGCTGCCAAAGGGTTGATACATTTCTGGACAGAATATTGATCACAAAAACGTTAAACCCTCTTGCACCGTTGATCATGTACTCATTTGGTGAGTAGCCTATTTCACCATAATTATACAGTAGCCTACTCCATAAACAATATGGAATAGGCCTTCAAAAACAGTACCCCCATATATACTTACTGTAATGCATGCATGAATAAATATATAATGTGTCTTAAAACAGCAACTGACAAAGCGTTATTCAAAAAAACGGGAGCCCTAACACTGGCAGTGTTAATTTTCTTCTAGCTGAACTTGGTGGCACCATTCCGTGCTACATATTACACAGTGTGTATGTTTGATAACCCTTTCAAACAGAAATGGCCTTGAGGATCACAACATGGTCTCTTGTATAGGTTCATTTGACAAACCCCGCAACTGTAAGAACCCAAAAGTGTGTCTCTCTTTGTATCCTGTGAACTTTTGTTTCTCGTGATACCAGAAACAAACAGTGTTGTAATAACCAGGTGGAATCAGGAGGACACATTTCAAAACTTTAACCTTTGCTTAACTTCATGGAAGTCAGTTCAGAGTTGGAACAAGCTCTCCCTTGACTTTAAAACCCCGATCATGGCCAGGTCCCTGGACTCATCCCTCCGGTCCGCCCAGACAGCCCGTCTGGACCGACCTCTTCCTCTTGATAGGATCTCCAAATTGGCTTCTGTCCCTTCAACCCTTTTCTTCAAACCTATTTTAACTCGCTTTCGACCAAAGCATCGTTGAAACTTAGAAGAAAAGGAAGGATAAAAGATCCACTGGGACACATGCAATTTAAAATGAAATGTTTGAAACAATGAATGTGTTTATCGTCATCCATGCCCAGATTGATATTATGCTAATAATAGATCCGATATCAATTTGTTCAGTTTCAATGGTATGGTAACTGTTCATTTTAAATTTGATATTTTGGAAATATGGCGTGTGCAGACATCATGTACACATTGTGTAAATGCGATGCATCCTCCTTTTTCATCAATTGCTATCAAATATAACAACTAAATATTTGTACTTTCACAGATATTATGATCCATTGCCACCAGTCCCTAAGAAGCACAACAAGCATTTTGCTCAAGCCGCTAATCCACAAATTCTGTCTTGAGGAGGCTAGGGGACTAAACCGCAGCTCTTAACTTGACATTTTGTTCTGCGTTCGGGGCAAGTGGAGTTGATGTAATAAATCTTGTTTTTCTGTTATTTATTGCACCACAAGATGGCAGTGTTGATCTGCCTAAAGAAAGGAAATACATTTATTATAGCTATTACTTGTTATACTAGTGCAGTGGCCGTTCAAAACGTGGTTGCTCAGAATGGCGAGTGCTTGGCCTGCATTATTGTTTCAAGAACCGCACCTCCAAACATCTTCCCAGTCGATGCTGCGCTTCCTTGGGTCCTCTGCAATACAACCGCCAAGTGTGAAGTCGATCGGAACAACGGTTTTATAGAAAATCTATGGACAGACATACAAAATGACTCTCGAATTTGGTTGGATTGGTATGAAGCAATTAATCCCATGTTACTCACATCATGTATGCATGTATGTATGTATGTATGTATGTATGTATGTATGTATGTATGTATGTATGTATGTATGTATGTATGTATGTATGTATGTATGCATGTATGTTTCAATTAATCATTAATTAATTCATACATACATTGTGTCTTTGTGTGTCTATATATATATATATATATATATATATATGTTTGAATCATTCTTTAATTCATTCATTTGTAAAGGCCTACCTATAAAACAGGGATATCTCAGGAAGGACACAGTGTGAATGCAGTGCTGATAGGTAAGTCTAGTGCACATCACAGTGTAATACTGTCTATTCCCCAGAAAACAAAAGCACAGTGACCCGATAACCTTTCAAGGTGAAGGACGTCATGTCACATCTCCAGCCCCGACCTCGGCCCACCCACCACCCCTCTTTCATCTCCCCTCCACAGGGCATCGATCGATGGAGCAGGTTCATCTACAGCACCCCCCACAGCAGGGTCGCCGGGTCAGAACGTCCTTCAGGTCCTGGTCTGGTTCTGCCTTAGGGAGAGACAAGGATGCTGGGGGGAAACACTTGTAATGTAATAACGATACATTAACAAACCAATTTTCTTACATGAGTTAATGCAGTAATAAGCATTAACTAACTAATTAATAGTTAACTAATGGTCTATTAATCATTTATTAATGGTCTTCATGTTAACTAAGGTATTAATTTATAAAGGACTTATTGGATAACTCTAACCCACAGACCCTAATCCTAACCCCCATGCTAATGATATACAATAATGCTTATTACTGCACTAACTCATGTTAGTTAATGGTTAATAAATGTACTCTTATTGCAGTGGCGTCCCCAAGGGGTGGCCAGGGGAGACAAGACCACCCTGATACAATCACTGCCCCCCCGCCCCCGGCACACACACAGACACACAAGTCACGTATACTTTATATGCTTTTTTCATGCGAAAGAAAATATCAAATGCATAGCATGTCTTTTACAATGAATGTACTCCTTCAAAGTAAAGCTGTAAATTGGGATTTTTATAAAAGAACGACTAGCCTATTTGAACAATGCCTAACCCATGTTTACACAGATACATAACACAGATATGTTGAACTCAAGATATTAACTGTACCAGAATTAGTCCAAGCACATCAGATAAGTTGTAACATTAACGATTAAACATTAAACAACGTATATCAGTATGAGATTCATTAAGTTTTATGTTGAGTGTTTTAATATACTAGAGCATTCCTGAAATTCAGTTGAGGCTTTTGGTTTAGGGGTGCGGCATGTGCAACCCCAAGATTTCAGTGGCACCCCTGTGAAACATTTCTGGGGGCATTACCGCCGTATTGTGTTACCGCTCCATATATCTCGATAGGCCAGCTATTTCATGTCCCTATGAATATATGGAAGACATATTCAGTACATCAAAGATTACTTTATCGCCCTCCTGTGGTTCTTCTTATATTTAAGATAAAAATGGAAAGGCAAACAAATCAGGGATCAACTGAACTTTAGAGAAGGAACGAGGCGGCCCTGATTCTCCCAAATGCATCCATATTAGAATTTCAGCTCTCTAATTGCAACTTCACCTTTCAAGTGGATAAAGTGCAGGTTTCTGTGCGGTTTCAAGCATCACATATTGCCTTTAATGTCTTTTCCTCACGATTACTTTCTGAGATATTTTACTCAATGTGGTCATATCATATGCTGTCTAAATTGATGGACCTTGGGCGACAGAGCTTGCGTCAGTGCTGACCCAACCCTCTGCAACTCACTCCCTTTTGAAAACTCACATTCAACATTCAAAACCCACCTCTTTAAAATAACATACAATCCCTGACCAGAGCTCCCGATTCCTGCCCACAAACTACCATTCGAAAAAGGCGGCCCCTACCATCCTACGAAAAAAAGATTTGCTCACAGGGTCCTATGTTCCCCGGTCACATACAAAGCGGGGAACATAGGACCCGGGGAACATAGGACCCGGGGAACATAGATACGCTCCCAGCCCGACACGGTGTACCCTGCTAATAAATCCTAGGAAAAAGAAGAACGCGCACAAAGATCAACAATGTAGGACGTCCAAGAAGCACTGCAAACTTTTGTTAGACATTTTCTTCAATTAACGAAGCTTTCGCCGTTGTCCAGAGGTACCACGCGGATAATGTGTTTGTTTATTATCCCCGTCTCACGGATGTGCGATTCTGTCGACCAATCAACGGATGGCGTGAGTAGCTCGAACTTGCCGGTGTTAAGGTACGGAGCGTAACACTGAACGCGTTACACGCGTTAGAAGCGTTGAAAAAAAATGAAAATTGGCATTTTTGCATAGGGAACCATTGGTTTAGGCGCGTAGATGCGTTACACGCGCTAAAGCAGCACGTTAGGCGACACCGAATTCTGCGACCCACCGAAAAGTGTGACCCCATAAATAAAACATAAGATCTCCCCCCAACCAATTACCTTTTTATTAAAGGTGCTTAATAAATACATTTGTTTTGATTTGATTAGCATTTTACAGACCTATACAATGATAGGGCGTTTAGTACGGTCCTTCACCGTCGCTTCTTTACCCATAAAAAGCTACAATCAGTGTTAAATTACGCTGATTTACCTTTGAACATTTCCTATTATAGGTTACTGTGTAAAACGCTGTTTAGAATTAATGTTAGTATCAAGAAAAGAGACCCACCGGTGGGGGGAGATCTTATGTTTTATTTATGTTTTTGTTATAATGCAAACGTGCATGTTGCAGAAAATGTGCAACAGCGCTCCCTGGGGTCACACTTTTCGGTGGGTCGCAGAATTCGGTGTAACACCGGCACCCTTTCAGGCGTCTCAGTTTTCCCTGAAGATCGCGAATCTAACATTAGTTCGGCATTTCATTATCGCACGCCAGTTTTATTTAATTTTATACCGTGTATTCTCCTTGTAAATCCATGCACCCAACCGTGACGACCCAACCGATTCGGTTCAATACGAATACAAGTAGGCCTATCGTTACACACACACACACACACACACACACACACACACACACACACACACACACACACACACACACACACACACACACACACACACACACACACACACAATATGAATATTTCAAGACAGTTTACTGTCTCAAAATGAATCTGATAAGTAAGTAAAAGCTATCTATCAATTTAATAAATAATAGGCTATCCATACATATAGTATGATTCCCAATTAGCCTACTTTACTTTGTATTGATTTTTGTGTGGTTTACCAAAGCTTAAAACACATCAAACAATACATTTACCGTGATAAGAATGGGAAAAATGTCCCCTTTTTTATTTCAGAATAATATATGTCAAGATGATTGGCTGTAGACAGCCAAATTACAAATGTCCCCATTATACTTCAGAAAACTAGTCAATCAATAAAATGACTTGCTTTGTACTAAGTCGTTTGTAGCCTACTCGGAATGTGTATGATTGTTTCCAATGATCTATTTTCAAGACCCAATCCCTTCAAACATTCACCTCTTCCATGCAACGATGTATGACCAAAGGGGTTTAGTTTCTGCGATGGAGAGAAGTGATGGCACTGTGGTTCCTCCCACATGCTCCCCTGACAGATCCCCCCGTGTCCCTGACAACCTGACAACCCGCTCTGGGGACCATCCAGAGCGCGCCTCATTAAGGTACCAAAACCCTGCATTGTTCCTGGCCAACCACCTCCCAGCGGGGGGAGCAACGCAGCGAGGGTATAACTTAAAACCCATAATACCATAGGGAAAGATGGCGTCAGCTAGCTAATTAGCTCGCACTACGTAACCTTCAGTCAGGTGTCAACAGTTTTTTCGATAAACCGGAAAGGAAGTTTAATGAGCGATCAGGGGAGCGGGGAGCAGGTTGCTAAAGAGTCTTGTCTCAACTGCATTTGTTATCATGCAGTTGAAACAAATGCAGTTGTATATAGGCCTATCCAACAGGAGAACCGCTACTGGAGTCTCTATGTGTCTTAACGTGTCTCATTTAAGAAAGTGAATCAATAGGAAAGCCCATACATCACACAGGTTTAACTGTTAAATACATTTGAGTGAAAGGTTAAAGAAGGCCTACACAACAGGACACTCCTAGAACAAGACCTATTAGGCCTACAAAAACATTCTGTTTAGTAACTATTAATCCTGGTGTGGAAATATTACATATTTTTTGACATCATCAGTTTACCATTAATTTCGTGTTATTGAAATCTCTCTGGCAATATTTAATGTTAACATAGGATATCAGTCATATTTAAGCTATTCTTTTACTTAGGTCTCATTTCAACAATCACTCAAATATGCCACCATTGTCATTGATGGTTTCTTGACAGGCCGAAAGAAAATGTTTGTTTAGTCGATCTGACTTCCAACCATAATTCCCCCGTGGCTTCTGAAGTGGAACTGGAGTGAAAGGTTGTCTATAAAATATGCATGTTGCGCTAGAGGTTGTGGTTGAGTGTGTGTGTGTGTGTGTGTGTGTGCGTGTGTGTGTGTGTGTGTGTGTGTGTGGGCGTGTGTGCGTGTTTGTCTGTGCGTGTGTCTGTGTGTGTGTGTGTGTGTGTGTGTGTGTGTGTGTCTTGCTGAGTGGGTGCATGCGTGCGTGTTTGTGTGTGTGTGTGGTTGTTTGTGTGTGTGTGCGTGCGTAAGTGCGTGCGTGTTTATGTGTGTGTGTGTGTGTGCATGAGCGTGAATGTGTGTGAGTGCATATGGAGAGTAGAGAAGGGCAGAGCTACAAGGCTTTCAGCCTAAAATCCTGAATGTACCTGAAATCAGTGAAGCAGTGGAAAGCATCACACATACTCCAAGTTCAGAATTAGACGGCTGTTGAGGTCCTAGACTACACTCACAAAATTGTCCATTGGTTTTATTGATTTAACAGATGCAATGCCAAATCCAATCTGAATCTCTCGTGTTTTTTTCATGCACATATTTGTATTGAACTAAATAGGAAAACAGTCACCCAACTGTATTTTCGTGGGATAGCATCAATTCAGTGTGCATTGCCAGCCCTCTGTCTGTGGTTGCTATGGTGACAACACACTGGTTCCACACTGGTTAAGGTTCAGACGTTCTAATTTTGCAGTGGATGTAGGGCTGCACTTCTGTTTTAGGATGTTCTTCATGATTTATAAAATAAAGAAGATAATACGATTGATCTCAAAGAGTTTTTATTATGTTTAAGCCTATTTAGCGTAGAGTATTATCCTAAATGCATATCTCTTCCTTAAACTGATTTTGATTTGATGAAGCAGTAAGATTAAGAAAAACGGATTCAAGGGCAACACACTCATCATTTATTTTGCCATCAGATAATATATCTCAACTCATCTACGCAACATACACATTACACCATTACACCATTACATCATTACATCATTACATCATCTAATCAAGCGATGTACCACCAGCAGAGGGCAGTAGACCTCTGCCATACCCAGCCAACCGTTGTCTTCTTGGCTGTTACGCCTGCCTTTTATTTCCCTGATGCTCATCTCAACTCCGAGCATCTCATAGAGAGATCACCATCTCTCACGGGCCACAGCAGGGGTCTTCACTCTCCATGACTTGACACAGATTCATTCAAGGAAATATACACCTCTAAAAAAAGAAACACAGACAGACGCGCTATTCATAGCCCAAAGTGACAGTTACATATAAATACAGAAAGCTGAGTGAAGACGGCGTCTCACCATGGAGACATCTCTACTCCATCATCTCTACTTATGGCGCTGGTTAAAGAGAAAAAAAAGGAAAGCTGATGTGTCACAGATTGTTTCTCAAAGTTATTGGGGACATGACGTCAGAGATTGTAATGAGAGATTGCTATTTAGTTTTCCATTGTTTTGCATTGGTAGTTAAGATGGAGGAACCCCTTAAAAAAAAAAAAAATTGTATTTAGGGGGCAGGATAGAGTATTAGCTAATGCCTTGTTTGCACCGAGCAGGTTGGTTCGGTTCAGTGCGGCTCGGAGTGGGACAGCTAGGCTACGCTATATCTGGCTGGGGTTTCCACCGCAGACAGTACCCTTATTGTAGTGCCGGGTTTAAGCCGGAGTGCGATAGCCGCGGCAGCTACGTAAGCATTGTGACATCATAGCAGCGCAGCACAGTGTAGCCTGCTAATAAATTCAATGAAGAAGTGGAACGTGACACATTAAACAAAGAGCAACAATGGAGGACGTCCAAGAAGGCAAACTCTGCGCGAAATCTTCTTCAATAAACAGAGCTTTCGCCGTTGTCCAGAAATACCTTGCGGGTACTGTGTTTGTTTGTTTTTATCCCCCTGCCGCATGGGAGTGACGATTCTGTTGACCAATCAACGGACAGCGTGTGTAGCTCCACCTTTTCGGCACCCTTTCAGACCGCTTGGTACCCCAACGGAGGAGTACCGAAAATAGGAGCGGTTCAGCACGGCTCAGCACGCTTATTTTGGGACCCTGCCCAGTGGATCCTTTTAGCAGTGGAAACGCCAATATAAGCAGACGAGCCGCAACGAACCGAGCGGAACCTAACCAAACGGCACCACTCGATGGTAACGAGGCATCAGTTCTGGTTTTGGGATTGGAACACAATGTTGCCTAGACACAACCATACCTGCTGTAGGCCATCTTTAGCCATACCGGCACAGGTCTTTGTACTCACTGCAAGACGCTGAAATAAAAAGCATCTGCCACGGTTAACAGTGTGATAGAAACTCTCCAACAGTTGGAGACATGATTGTATAAAGCCTTATTTCGCATCACCAGGGGCCAACCTACCTTTGGTGATGTGGGATTTTCTGAAACGTTCCTCCCTGCAGTTGCAATATTTAGGAGGTGGGGAAAAAAGAAGTGTGCTGGGCTAATGGTCCATTAGTTTCAGCTGACAGCCCGCAGCCAGCCAGGGCTGTGACCACCTGTTCCACGCGTTGGGCGGTCATTTCAGTCGCACCCCTAAAGGATCACTTGGCGATCTCCAGAGTTCAATGGCTTGGAAATATTTCCAGGCAGGTCCTCGATTGCTCTGGGCTACAGTAGGAACAAATCAATAATCAGGAATTATTCAGCTAGGTGAGGTACATGTAATTACAACAAAACGGCCCATTGGAGGGCATCATCTGTCTCAATATTTCCCTTTTCAGCAAATACATGCCTTAGAGCAATGTGTGTGTAGGAGGGAAGATAGAAATACAGTATAGATTCCCTGCCTCCACACGCAGGCCACAGAGCACACTGAAATGCAACACAAGTTCACTCTCTGTGTGCAAACTCGTACGGTCTCATTCTTTGCCATTGTCATTGTGTGATATTATGCGGTATGAAACTGCAGATGAAATACACGGTTTATCCAGGTAGGACTGAGGAAGAGTGGCTTACTCATCGTACTAATCATGAATCATCCATCCGTTCTGTTCTCCACCTAATGAGAAGCTGGGGCCCAATTCAGCTGGCTATGAGTGTGAGACTCACATGCAATCATTCACACAAATGCACACACACGCACATATGTGCAAACAAACATACACAGACGCACACACACGGACTGGGATAGCCATCCCATTTCCGAACCATGTGTCGGGTGAGAGGAGTACACCAGGTGTATATGCAAGAACACAGGATGACAATGCAGTCGAGACCCAATTACATATGAATAATACAACGGCAACGCGCACTCTGCACCGAAGCCAAGCTGTCCTCCCTTCCACTGCGCAGGAGGAAGGTCCCTGGCCCTTCGGCTGCTGCTCTCAGGATGGCAGAATCTTTAACTATCTTCTCTCTAGAGACTGAATCTCTGCCATGGACACTCTATACCTGAACGGAACGACCTCTCCGCCTCTTGCTGATTCTATTAAAGGGGCTGTAAGAGCTATTATTTGAGTGCAATTTGATAGAAACGCCATGGCCAATCATGAGCTATTTATGAGCGCTGAGAGTGCACTGTGAGGGTGTCTGTTTTGCGTTGATTGTGCTTGCCTCTGTGTGAGCCAATTTATATTTTAGACTGCTCCCGGCACATTTATGACCAATAACGACATCTCTTCCCTGAATGGTCCAGGGAATCCATCATGTCTGTCACACACAGGTGCGTGAAATGCGACACTTCTCAATGACAGACACAGGGGAGGGAGGGGACAGACTGGGAGAGGACATTCTTTTCGGGTTCAAATTAATGCTCTTTTGTCTGTCGATTTACTTCTCTTAAATCATACCTACAGCCCTGTCCAAAAGGCAAATGTACTTAGGTACTTAAAGAGTGCTGGGCAGAGCATTGCCATCTAAATGACACAATGTGATTTAATTTAATGAGGGCTGGTATGCAAGTAGTCATGGAAACCCCATTAAATGCTCACACATACACACCATAATTGCAACACCTAATGAAAGAGTTTATCATGTGTCCGAGACTTGTGCAAATGTTAAACGTACCAATTAAAATGGAAAACGTCGATTGAAATCATATTTTAGTCGAGCAAAAGTTAGCATTAAGAAGCATTAAGGAAACACATATCGAGTATAAAATACATGTGCATGTTAAACTTATCCCACATTATACAATATATCATCAATTGATTAAGTAAACAACCTCATTTGTTTCTAGTTGATGTCTATCTGCCCTTGCGTATGATGCAGCCAATTAAAGTAAAATATAAACATTTGCAAAGAACAGGCATTGGAACGCTGCTGAAAGTCTCCTTCACAACCGTGGTATTTCCAAGCTAAACGTCCTGTTAAAATAACCGGGTCCACCCTAAACTGCAATGCTGCCACTCTTGCCTCTACACACACAATCTCACGGTGTTTCCATTTGTTCCTTCTCCTCCTCTATCCCTCCTCGTCTCCGATCCACATCTCGTTATCACACATTCCATCTTCCACTTCCCACCTGCTCTCCTCTGCTCCGTTTCAATTCTCACACTCTCTCCCCCCTCTCTCTCGTTCCGCTGCCTGCCCTCAGGGCGACCGGGCTCCTGCACAGCCTTATTTTGTTACGGATGGAAAGACAATAAAGATGTGTTTTTTTTTGTGCTTCAATCCCCCCCCTCCCCTCTCATCCTCCTGGGAGAGAGAGGGGGCATGGTGTTGGTGATGGAGCAGGAGGTGGTGGTGTTGGTAATGATTGTGATGGTTGGGATGGAGGTGATGGTGCAGGAGGTGGACGGGATGTTGCACGAGGTGGAGTTGATGGTGCAGGAGGTGGTGGTGGTGAAGGGGATGGAGGTGATGGTGCAGGAGGTGGTGGAGGTGGTGGTGCTTGTGATGGTTATGGTGAGTGAGGTGTTGCTGATGCTGGTGGTGGTTGTTGAGGTACTGATAGTGGTAGTGGTGATGATGGTGGTGCGGAAGCAAAGATTGTCACACAGCTCTGCATGTGCGCCCAGATGCAGAGTACAAGAGTACATTTCCATGCTTTCAATCTCCTTGCTTGGTGGCCTCTCCATGTTCCAGTCATTGGTATGTGGATAGCACCGTTATGGTGCTAAGAGCAATCAGAGCTAGGAATAAACATATTCACATCACAAACACTATCAATTTACACAACACAATTATGTATAATATATTGAATATCCCATCTGCAAGGAATAGACATGGAATAGAGGTAACATTTTAAAACATTTCAACAGCTCTGCATAGCTCTGGTATGAATGGATTCTCCCTGTCTAAGTCTGTGTGTATACCAGAATTTCTTATATGCATATTTATTTTCCGATGGGACTGTTGCATTGGTTCGACTGTCGGTTGTTGTCAGATTGTTTCTTGTTTATTTTTGCAAGCAAACATCCAGGCTATGAAAAAGGCAATTGTTGCCTTTGGATTGGTTCTGCCATGCTGTTATTATCCGGGCCTCAGTGCGATGTGACATAAACCAGAGTCATATTGGTTGTCCTCTGCTCTAAATATTTGAAAATCAGAAACTTTTTTATTCAGGTTTATATTTCAAAACATAAAAAAGTGACATTACAATACAACACGGCATAAGGAGCTATGGCTTGTGATGAAGTTTTTGGGAAATGTCAAGTTTTGATTGTTGCTTAGCAACAGAGACAGGTAGCCTCACGACAGTGTGCAAGTAAGTTAGCATCTTCAGTGCTAGTGCTCCTTGCTAGCAAATTGGCTCCCTCTAGCTTAAGGATGTCCATGAGGGTGGAGGTGGAAGGCCAGCTTAGAGACCTTGAATAAGAACAGATGATACAAAAAGCATGAAGGGAAGAATATGTGAGTGTCATGTATTTTCTCCACAGAGAAATATCAATGGAACTGAGACGTGTGAAATAGAAGCACAAAGATGGCTACAATTTGCACAACCACAACGATGTACTATCGGATTATGTGCGACTGCTTCCATTGAAGCAACACACCACGCTACAGAGCATCATATCTCACAAAGATGTACAGCGGTTTAGTGATTTAACGGATTGACAGAGTCTACACAAAACAAAAGCCTTAATGATTAAGAATTCAGATCAGGCTTTGTGTTTGGATCCGGCTCCGCATTTCACCTCATCGGTTTCCCATTAGGCTAACGTAATTAACAGATAATCTCCCTTGCCAAACACGCATGAAAACGCCCTCGCAGCGCTGGGCTCTAAACTGTGCTCTGCTGGTGTAGAGCGCCATGAAGGGTGAAAAGCCAGCGCAAGTGAGTGTGACGTTCAGCCAGTTTGTTTGTCTGTAAACATCCCTGGGACGCCAGACGCACACACATGCCCGTAGCAAGCCATGAAGTCCTAAATGTTTTTAGTGCAAAAAATGTAACCGGAAAGTAAACACAACTGTGTCAAATATCTATGATTGAAAACTTCTCGGAGATAGGTGCATGCTTAATTCAGCTTAGACTTGTTACTGTTTGTCCGCCATGTGTGACCCCAGGTGGTGCGAGCCGAGCAAGGCCCCCCCACGGACCTCAATAATTTCCAAACGCTGGCTGCAGCCCTTGGTACACACACGCACACGCACACACGCACACACGCACACACACACACACGCACACACACACACACACACACACACACACACACACACACACACACACACACACACACTCTCTCTCTCTCATCTCTTATTTAGACTGGCCTTCACTCTGCTGCTGCCTTCAGATGGTGGAGCTGTCTGTTGTGCTGGTGGTGGTGAGTGTTGTTGAGTGGTGGTGAGTGATGGTGGTGAGTGGTGGTGGTGGTGAGTGTTGGTGAGTGGTGGTGAGTGATGGTGGTGAGTGGTGGTGGTGGTGAGTGGTGGTGAGTGGTGCTGGTGGTGGTGAGTGGTGGTGAGTGATGGTGGTGAGTAGTGGTGAGTGGTGGTGGTGACTGATGGTGGTGAGTGGTGGTGGTGGTGAGTGGTGGTGAGTGATGGTGGTGAGTGGTGGTGGTGACTGATGGTGCTGAGTGGGGGTGGTGAGTGATGGTGGTGAGTGATGGTGGTGAGTGGTGGTGGTGACTGATGGTGGTGAGTGGGGGTGGTGAGTGATGGTGGTGAGTGGTGGTGGTGGTGCTGAGTGGTAAGTGGTGGTGAGTGGTGAGTGGTGGTGGTGAGTGGTGGTGAGTGGTGGTGGTGAGTGGTGAGTGGTGGTGAGTGGTAGGGGTGAGTGGTGGTGGTGAGTGGTGAGTGGTGGTGAGTGGTGGTGAGTGGTAGGGGTGAGTGGTGGTGGTGAGTGGTGAGTGGTGGTGGTGAGTGGTGGTGAGTGGTGGTGGTGAGTGGTGAGTGGTGGTGAGTGGTGGTGAGTGGTAGGGGTGAGTGGTGGTGGTGAGTGGTGAGTGGTGGTGGTGAGTGGTGGTGAGTGGTGGTGGTGAGTGGTGAGTGGTGGTGAGTGGTGGTGAGTGGTAGGGGTGAGTGGTGGTGGTGAGTGGTGGTGAGTGGTGGTGAGTGGTAGGGGTGAGTGGTGGTGGTGAGTGGTGGTGAGTGGTGGTGGTGAGTGGTGGTGGTGGTGGTGAGTGGTAAGTGGTGGTGAGTGGTGAGTGGTGGTGGTGAGTGGTGGTGGGTGGTGGTGGTGAGTGGTGAGTGGTGGTGAGTGGTAGGGGTGAGTGGTGGTGGTGAGTGGTGGTGAGTGAGGGTCACAGCCTCACGTTCTCCTGACTTTTGGCTTTTAAAGGAAGATGAGGATGAGCCCCGCCCCGCACCACGCTAATGTTCAACTAAATTACAAACCTTCATTCAATCGTCTGGCTACTTCTGCAGTGCCTTACACAGGGAACTTCAGCGGTCCTGTCCTGAAAATACCTTGCATAGGGTTTGTACATCGCAAAGACCGCCGCCATTTTTTGAGCTTTGGAATGTTGTTTTGTTGGTAGAAATAGTGTTTAGGTCATTGTTTAGAACTGATATGTGTCATTATAGGGAGTACATTTTTGTGTTTGAAACGACCACAGCGTTGACGTGTCAGACGTTGCAAGACAAAACTTATCATAGGTTACGACATATTTATGTTGATTTGGGATTTTAAAGTACTACAACTCCCATGGGTACTTTCAATATGGCAGAGTATTGGTAACGTGAAAAATAAAAAAATCAACTACAATGTGTGTTTGAGAATGTGTCAAAAGCGCTTATGTAATATTAAGCCTGCGTCACAGAGCACAGCACACACATACCATAGAGACCTTACATTTTAAGTGGAAGCATTTTAAGCACAAACTACAACAAGAATGTCCTGAAGACCTTCAGTGATTGACTCATTATCAACCTGTGCAGTTCAAGGACATTAAAAACAGAGGTACTGGAAAATAATCGTTAAAGTTTGATTTCATTAATGCTACCGAAATTAACTTGCATCCGCGTTAATTGATGACGTAAAATTAAGAACCGGATACCAGATAATTCAAAGCAGCCCAGCCTCAGCAGCCCTAATCCCGCTCTTAATTGCTTTCGCTGTTGAGAGGCCATGGCTCACTTCTCCTTGTCGCTTGCATCTTCATTAGACTTCGATCAAACCACACAAAGCCAAGCCCTGCCAACTCTGCTGTCTATATTGGGCTCTCAGAGCCTCTTTGGTGGCCCTCTTAATGAGGGGGTGCTTGGCTCTGAGTCACATGGTGCCTCCACTACCCTCCAGCCCCTTGCCCCTCTCCTGGTGTAAAGCCGCCCAGCTGGTGCTCTGGTAGTGTGTTGATGGAAACATACTGTTATACCCACCTTCCAGTCACTTCTTATTGGCTCCAGGGCTCATTAAAAGCAGCCAGGGCTCAATGGGCTGTCAGGCCGCATCTCCCTACCCATATATCTGACAGCCAACCAACGTAGAGTAGTGCACGTGTGAGTGTATGTGTGTCTGCATGTGTGTGTGTGTGTGTGTGTGGGAATGTTTCTGAATGTGTGTGTGTGTGTGTGTGTGTGTGTGTCTGCATGTGTGTGTGTGTGTGTGTGTGTGGGAATGTTTCTGAATGTGTGTGTGTGTGTGTGTGTGTGTGTGGGGGGGGGGGGGGGGGGGGGGAGGGGGGATGGGTGTATTTGTTGTGTGTCTGCATGAGTTGGTGAATATGTGTGTATTTTTGAATGTGTCTGTTTCTGAATGTGTTTGTTTGTCTGCATGTGTGCTTGTGTTCATATTTGTATGTGTCTCTTTTATTGATTTGAATGTGTGTGCCTGTGTGCGATCTATGTTTCTGAATGTGTGTGATTGTGTGAGTGTGTTTGTGATTGTGTGTGTATGTGTGTCTGTGTGTGTGTGTGGCTCTGTGTGTGAAACACCATTTGTATTCATCTCCCCCAATATCAGCGGCCTGCTTACAAGTATCCTTTTTTAGACTTAGTACGGAAAGCCTTTGCTTCTACTAATTCACTCAAAGAAAGACACAGGATTGCTTATTTGCAAATATATGGTAATGCTTTGGCGGTGGGACTAGAGAACCAGCTCGTTTTAAACTGCATCAACAAAGAACACAACGTGGTCCACTGTGTGCTTCGCGAAGCCCCCTGTTCAGGGATTGTGATCTGACATGGGTTAAGACCAGTAATAGAAACCCTGCATTCTGGAAAAGGTATAATAAGGGAAGCATAAAGCCAAATACTCATCAATCCTACACACAAAGCGGGCAAAGCATAGCTGTCCACGTTGGAAATATCAAGGTAATTCATGCCCTAGATAAGATGCATTTTCTTGCACAGCTGTCTCAGAGTCCTTGCACTTTTTGCACTTTAAGTCTCATTAGAATTCAGACACAATCCAAGGACGGCTGTGATCCTAAAGTGAGTGGTTTGGGCTGTCATGAGCTTCGTCTCTGTACACACGGCTCTACCAAACCCAAGCGAACAGAGAGACTACAACACTTCATCGTCGTCCAGAAAGAATTTCATCAGGTTACATTCAGATGCCAAAATGATTGACCCTATTTTGACAGAATGTAACATCTTTTGCTTTTATCTGGTAGTGTTCATGGTATATATTATAGTGAATAGCTGGAAGCTTAGTTTTTTAATACATTGCAGTATGCCTATTAATTGAGGCTCAGTATTGGTGTCATAATTATCCGCAGTCTATTATGTCAGTTGATAGTGCTGTTCTATTGGTGGTTAGTAAACCTTGCAGGGAGAGAGGGAAAATGGACCCATGAGCCAGAAATATGTGTTTGCCTGAAAGGAACATTAAATCATTTGTTGAAATCAATTTATGTAATTTTTCAGAAAGGGGAAAATTCGTTGTTTCTTCAATTGGCCCGTCCTGCTATGCTATGAGTGAATGTCTGTCTATCTGAGTTGTCTGTGACTCAGCCTGATCTCCAACCTCAACCACCTATTCTGTTGTTTACGTCTGAGATCATGTGGCTGTGTCTATACACCAAATGACAGCTTTTGTGAGAAATTAGGGGAAGTTTGGGGGATTTTATTGAATAGACATATGAATCAATTGCTTGGCTGTGTTCATTTCAGTCAGGTCAAGTTTTATGAGGGGTGAGTAGCTACTTGTATTTATCTGTTGTATGATGCATCATTACTTTCCTGGTCTCATTTAACAAAACTATAAGGGCAAAACCAACGTTTGTCAATCGTTAGATTTTCTATCACAGATGGAATTAATATTTGCCTTTTTAAAGTAAATATCAAAGCAAATTATGTTGTAGTTTAAATAGCTTGCTATTTCATTTGATCCCCGTAATCCAGTTTTGTTTTTATTTATATCCATCTTGTTCATTTTGAGGAGATAGGGGTGCTGTTAATGAAGAAGCTGTACTTTGACATTCATACGGCATGTCAATGCTGTAATTACATTCTGAAGCTGTTGAACCCTGACAACTCTCCAAGAGCTGCAGAGAATATTTAATGGTTCAGTCAGTTCTTGGTTGTTCCCTGTCCCTACTTTGTGTTTCGATTGCTCCCACAGCTGTAGGCTAATCACTTTATCATAACATCAGGTTACATTATCAGTGATGTAACCTGAAGCACCTGATGGGTCCTTCATTAGTTAGGGCCACTAACGACAAGCCCCTCCCTCCCTCTGCCCCCCACCTTCCCTCCCTCCCTCCCTCTCCCCCCCCCCCCTCCCTCCCTCCCTCCCACCCTCCCACTCCAGGTGACCCAGCAGGGATGATCAGGCCCCCGATTTGTGTCTCAGCGCCGCTGGCCGATGTAGCCAACCTTCTGATCCGCAGCCATCTGGAGGCGCGTACTGGAACGGCATTCACCACCGTCCAGATGGTGCTCATGGTTGCCCCATCTCTGATGCCAGGCTGCTCCTCTCGCCACCCTTCTTTTGGCACACCCCGTGGCCCCCTTCGGCCCTTCTTACCTCTGCAGAGACTTCGTTTAGTGGTAGCGTAAGCGATAGCGTTAGCTTTAAGCTGAAGGGCAAGGCAGTTGACTGCTTACCGACCACCAGCTAGACAAGCAGGAAACACATCCACAGGTATCGTATGCAGTAGCACAACCATGCCAAGCACCTGTGATAATTGTCAAAACAAAACGTTTTGTTAGCTTAAGTGATGAAGAAATGTGTTCCAATCATTTGATTTCCTTTTGTATGTTGCCAAATAAGTTTTTTATCATCCAGCCGCACCACTCAGCGACTCACTGACTCACGTTCCGCAACTTCAAAGTCAACCGACTCAACGTCAAGAATACAAACACAGCTGGCTTAGTGCACCAAGTCCGAATGACAGCCTCAGTACCCTATAGTCCCAGGAGACCCCTCCAGTATTAATCTGGAGACATTAAAGCCAGACACGTCTTCCCCACCACGTTCCAGGACGGAAAACAGCCGCTAGGACGCCATCGTACCTTCTGCGTTTATAAATGGCCGAAGAGCTTATTTTTCCGTCATTCAAATATTCTTTCCCAGGCAGGTTAAGATGTACTATTTCCTTGTAATTGGCAGAAATTCCTCTGATCCACTTTCTTTAAAAATAAATAGAGGACCATGCAACCTCAACGGCTAGCCATCCCACCCACAGTCCGTCTTCCACAAGAGCTTTGTCCCCAGAACAGAGCCTTTCAGGATCTGTTCTAGTCACATGGAACCTCATCCATACTGGGCGGCTCTCAACAGAGGTGATTTGTGCCCACTTGGTGACCCTCTCCCATGGTAATGAGTTCAAACACTCCACTGGCTCCCCATGCTGCTATATATACACATGGGAAGATCTGCCTCCCGTGGATGTATTATTCTGTCCTGGATAAAAGCATTTTGTAATTTAAACTCTGGGTTAGCTTTGAAAATAGACGTGGATCACTTTACGCTCTGGACCAGACACAACGGCATGGGGGTTGTGTGTGTGTGTGTGTGTGTGTGTGTGTGTGTGTGTGTGTGTGTGTGTGTGTGTGTGTGTGTGTGTGTGTGTGTATGTGTGTGTGTGAGTGTGTGTACGTGTGGGTACATGTGTATGATGTTTACCCACAAACAAACAACTTAATGCCGACTATTTCAATCCGTCGGGACCCGTTGGAGATAACAGCTGGGTTAGGTTGTTTGTCTGTATTAGTATTATTAGTAATATTATTTGTATTAAGGACAGGTCAAAATTCGACCTATAGTACAGATTTTCAGTTTTATTGGTGCACAACACACAGCCCTCACCCGGAATGAGATCCACCCAGAATCACCTGGCCTGAGCTGGTAGGAGCGATCACACAAGGTGGTAGGGGATGTGATCGCAGATCATAACAAATCACAAATCTAAGCACTGAGCAATCGACTGAAAAAAGTACGGAATTGTTCACCCATCAAGATGCACCGTCAATAAATACGGGGGGTGATGATCTGTGAAAGTGGAGAGAGAGAGAGAGAGAGAGAGAGAGAGAGAGAGGGAGAGATTGACAGAGACAGAGAGCGGCAGAGTTAGAAAGAGAGAGAGGCAGAGTTAGAGAAAGAGAGAGAGAGATTGAGAGAGGCAGAGTTAGAGAAAGAGAGAGAGGCAGAGTTGGAGAAAGAGAGAGACATCAGAGAGATATCAGGAGAATAGCAACCCCTGACACAAGGTTACCTCTGAAGGAGAAGGAGAGAGTTGATTGGAAACAGAGTTCAGAGGAGAGAAGAGAGGCACGGCAGCAGTGATGGAGGAGAGGTGCTGGTGGGGTTGAGAGAGGTTTTTTAATAAAAAGGCATGGCTCTTGCATTCCGGAAAACAGCCAGCGGATAGGCGGGACAGAATGATTGATTAGGCAGGGGTGGAGGGGTATGTCCGGGATGTCAATGTAGATGGTTGGAAGTGGTGGTGGTGGTGATGGTGGTGGTGGGGGGGTGTTTCAAATCGGAAGGTGGAGGCAGGGTTAAAGCTGACATCTGACAATCAGGCAGGGGAAAGATAAAAGTGCTCAGGCGATGGATGTAGTGGTGAGTCCTGACGGTTTGGTAACGTATTGTATGGTATGATAGGAATCAAACTAAGCTTATATGGTACAGACAAGAAGGAAACATCAAGGCATGTTCACATGGTGGTGACTGCACAGAGTTGATCAGGCCCATATACATAGGCTGTATAATGCTACCCCTAGAAACAACTTATTTAGGCTTGGCTTTTCACTACTTGCATGCGTTTGTGTGGGACAAATTGGGCAAACCAGAGAAGGAACGGGTGGAAGGGGAGTTTCTTTCAGCACTGTTACTTACGTGTGAGTCGGTACAAGATTTTGGTTGTTGTTTTGCTGTATGAGAAGCAGAGAAAGAAGATATAGATTGTGTGTCCAGATATAGATTGTGTATCCAGAAATAGATTGTGTATCCAGACATAGATAATGTTTCCAGATATAGATTGTGTTTCCAGATATAGATTGTGTTTTGTTGTGCTAATCCTATAAATAAGGGATGCCTTTAGGTGAAACCTGAATCCTCCAAAGCAATGGGAAACAAACAAGCAAACAGAACAAATGATGAACCATTGTATCATTTACTCCATGGCAAATTAGAGCAGCGGTTTAGAAAGATAACCACAACTAAATGGATGCTTTGCACAGCAGTGTGATTTAAATGGCTTTGTCTCTTGAACCTCGGCCTGCCCCTGTTCACCTCTGGTAATTAATACTAGGTCTAACACACCGTATTAACCAAGATAATGGCATTTATTAATGATAGTACCATAATAATTACAAGAAGGTCAAACAGTTTAGTCTTATTGTGGTTAAACAGAAACTCTTGCATGCATGAACTCTTGCCTGCATAGCATGAAAACAGAACAGTGTTAGCGTTAAAACATTAACGCTACAAAACATTCATATCGAAAAGGAGGCTAGTTTATTTATAAAGCCCACTTAGAACGCAAAGGTGATTCAGAATGGTTTGCAGGCAGGAAAACACTTAAATTTTAAAGATTATTTAAGGACAATCGATAC
This sequence comes from Pollachius pollachius, assembly GCF_949987615.1. Taxonomy (NCBI): domain Eukaryota; kingdom Metazoa; phylum Chordata; class Actinopteri; order Gadiformes; family Gadidae; genus Pollachius; species Pollachius pollachius. The sequence goes on along the minus strand of NC_136937.1, from coordinate 17,973,411 downwards.
AAGACAATCAATTAAAAGAGAAATGTAAAATTAAAGTACGGGAAGTGAAACGAATAAATATGCCAGTGCAGACATGCATTTTAAAATTAACTTTGTGGCATTCTTTATACAGCCATCGATTATTTAGTTGGAGAGAATATTGTAGTGTGTCGGTGTGTGTGTGTGTGTGTGTGTGTGTGTGTGTGTGTGTGTGTGTGTGTGTGTGTGTACGGGTTAGTGTTTGTGTGTTTTATGTTGAGTGTGTGTGTTTATGTGCGTGCGTGCATGCGTTCATGTGTGTGTGTGTGTGTGTGTGTGTGCGTGTGTGCACGTGTGTGTGCGTGCGTGCATGCGTTCATGTGTGTGTGTGTGTGTGTGTGTGTGTGTGTGTGTGCGTGTATGCATGTTTGGGTGTGTGTGTGTGTGTGTGTGTGTGTGTGTGTGTGTGTGTGTGTGTGTGTGTGTGTGTGTGTGTGTGTGTGTGTGTGTGTGTGGTGTGGTTCTAAGTAGGCTAATTTATCCCTTTGAAGCTGAGTAAGCACAAGTCCTACCCTACGGCTGGTAGCGGGTGAGCCTCCACACAGCTAGGAGACCCACGGTGGGTTATATGCCATGAAGAACACACGCCTCCACAGCACACCCACACAGGGCTCGCTGGCAACACACATGCTGCTTTTGGCTATTGATTGAGAACAAAGGTCATTGAATAATAGATTTCAAGAATATCTGTTTTTATGATCTTTGTTCATCTATTCTTAGTATATTTTATATTATTCATATATAGAAAAGGCAATCTACCATGTATGGCAGACATCGATTGCGAACATGTTTGTGAAATAATCTTTGTGTTGAAAATGGGAGCCAATGTCCTCCAGGTAAACATAATGAAATATTAAATCGGGGCGATCACGAAGCACAGCGGTCTCAGCTCTCTGCCCACCACCTGCTGTACGGGTATAGGTGTGAAGGCTCCATATGAGGCAGTACCAGCCATCCAACTGCTGAATGTGGGGAGAAGAAAGGTTTGGAGAAGAAAAGGGAAATATAATAGGACTGGCCAGAGTTTACATGAAAGGAGAGGGGAGTGTGAAATGAAAGTGCACAAAACTCTATCAGTGATAAAGTTGGAGAAAGGGGAAACTTCAAATAGGGTGAACAGAGAAGCAATTAAATTAATTCAAATGAAATTGAATAGAGAGAAAGCAATTAAAGAAAAGGCGATCAGACATGGAGAACCTTGACACCTGATGGGATAATTCAACTCAAGTCTAACAAACCGTTGGATGCATGTTTTTATAACCATGGTCTTAAACAGCCTCTGGTACTTATGGTATATATGTGTGATACACACGATCACATGCGTGAAAGCGAGTGTGGCAAACATCAACCACTATCTTGTTGCATGCAAAAGAGTGAGCCTCTAAAAGGCAGTTTGACACTTCACCTATCTATCCATTTCAAGGATGTATTTTTAACCAGCCTCTTTCACATGCACATTTTTTGAGTACTTGTTCATAAAAAATACATTTTTCATGAGTTCTTCTGAGCTTCCCATCGACCAAAGGATACGATTTATGATGTAACGTTGCAATGGCTCAATGTGAAAGCTTTAGTTGGAATTACAGTATACTATTCTTATCCGGTTCTCTAAAATAAAAAAATGTAATAAAACAAATTCAACACTTCCTGAAATACAGAATTAAATGTTCATCAATTTCTGTATCCTTAGTCAAATATGTGATTAGATTAACAATATCCGAAATAATTACAGTTCTGAATCTCCATCTGTTCCGCTTAAAGCCTAAAATGTATTCCATTGTCTCTAATTTTTCCGATAAATCCCTCTCTCTGCTGTCTCCTCGCTCAGGAGGGAAGTCTTGGATATTGGTGTGTGTGTGTTTTCTTCCATTCTCCCCTCTCTCTCTCTCTCTCTCTCTCTCTCTCTCTCTCTCCCTCTCTCTCTCTCTCTCTCTCTCTGGTGAGTTTAGGGGAAACTAAAAGGGTGGGCGATCGTACCAACCATAGGCGGATCACAATCTGACGTCATTAGAAGTTTTGCTATGAATATGTTGTTGTTATTAATTAAACAAGGTCAATGACTACAGAGGCTTCTGCCACGGTTGTTGTTTTTAGATCAAACTGGGTGGATAAATGTCAAGATGTAAACCACGCTGTTTCACTCATGCATCAGGGTTAAGGAAACGCAAGTGCCTTACAATTAATAAAAAGGGACACAGCTGGAAAGACTCTATACACCAAGAGCTATACAAATAGTTGCATACGAGCGGTTAAAGTGTTCCTTGCTATGCCCCGAGTCACGTGTGAGGCACTGTTGTTTTTTATTCATGTGCTGCTATGTCTTCATAGCAGGGGTGAGGATGGAGTCTCCCAGTGAAGTGATGCACCAGTTTCAGTTCATAACTCGTTCGTGGCAGCCATTGAAACTAGAACAACAAACAGGAAACATCATCAATGCAGCCAAGACTTGCTGTAATGCATGGGCACGACACACAAACAGTCCCACACACTCTCTTCCAGATGCCTGTCTCACACACACACATGCTGCATGTGCACACACACGGTCTCACACACACACACAGGCACGAGGGCACACACACATATTATCTCCTCGGAGGTGTCCCCGTTTCCATCTCTCTGGCAGGGTGGTAGTGGAGGAGGGAGAGGAAGAGTAGGGAGGGGTGGTGGAGGATGAGGGGAGTTGGAGGAGGATGAGGAAGGGAGGAGGAGCGGAGTCGGAAGAAGATGAGGTGGGGAGGAGGAAGAGGGGTGGTGGAGGAGGAAGAGGAGGTGGAGAAGGGGAGGATGAGGAGGGGAGGAGGAGAGGATGAGGAGGGGAGGAGGAGGATGGGGAGGAGGAGGAGGAGGAGGAGGATGGAGAGGGGAGGATGAGGAGGGGAGGCTGAGAATGGGAGGAGGAGGAGGAGGAGGGGAGGAGGAGGAGAAGGGGAGGAGGATCCTGGTAAGCCCCATCCCTGAGCAGCAGAGCGCACACCGGAGTGGAAAGTGACCTAGATTCCTTCTCCTCATTGTCTCTGCGCTCATCTCCCCGACCCCCCGAGGGAGGCGGGGGGGAGGGGCCGCCGGGGAGGTGTGCTGGGGGGGCGGCCGAAAGTACGGAATAGAGAGAGAAAAATACGACTTCTCCCTCATATCTGGGTGGGGTTTTCCTGCTGAAATATTCCCTGTGCGAGCAGAACGCCGCGGAGGAGCACGCTTCAAGGAAGAGGTTTGAGGGACCGTATGGCGTAGCAAGCATCATCGCCGCGCTCTCAGTGTGGTTTCTCACGCCTCGCCGAGCACAGGGGTCGTGTTAACCACGAACATAAGCCAGGACATAAGTAGGAGGTGGATAATTCTATAAACGTATGCATTAAATATCATACAAATCATATACTCTCAGGATGAAACACTGGCTGTTGCGGTGGTCAAGTTCAGTGGTTCTCAAATGGGGGTACGCGCACCACTAAGGGTGCTTTGGGATACTGCAAGGGGTACTCAGAAAATCATCATGCAAAAGTTGCATGAAGCACAGGGCTATGTTTCTGTCTAATTTGTGAGTATTTGCAGCCTTTTAATGTTCATGTTTACACTGACAAATAGACCACACATACATTATTTATGTATATGCCGGTGAAGGGGGTACATTATAGAATATAGTTTAATTACCACTGATCTAGTCACCGGTCAGGGTGTCTTGGTCCTAGCCAATGTCTGCAGTCTACGTGATACCTTTGAACAAGATCCTACTCATAATCTTGCATCAAAAATGTCACCTTAATTTGGATGAAAGTGTCAGCTACATGACTTAAATGTGAATAATCACGGAAATTACCCCAAACGACTACACAGCATGGAAGAGGGACCCCCATGTATTGTGTTCTCTCCTGATGGTCCGACTCAAATATTTGGCCGCTCTTCAGACAGCGAACAGGATCATCCTTTGGAGGACGCTGAGGCAGAGTGTGTGGGAAAGGGGGAGGGACTAACAGGCGAGCGATATCCCGTAGTGAAATGTCCTTGCAACGTGTCGCTCTGTCATCAGTAGACAGACCCGGGACTCCCAGAGTGGGGAGCAGGCAGAGCCGTGTAATTACCTGCAGAGCTTGCGTGCTGAGGGGGACAAAAGGCAGAGAGGCTGACGACAGCCATGTTGTAAACCAATGCAAAGGACTGCTGATCGATACTGTGATAAATACAAGGGAACCAGGAGAGGCAGTGTGTCCATGGGTTATAGTTGTAACGTTCTCACCTATCTTAAAAAATGAAACATAAAAACACTGGACTTTTTGAAATCGTATAAATATATATAATAAAATCGTACATTGAAATAATAATTGGGTGATTTTTATTCGCCATGATCACAAGCGTTAGAGCCAGGCTAATGCACCCGAGTGAACACGCTGTTAGCCAAGGCTCCTGCAGCACAACCGTAAAGGTCAACATCAGATGTTAGCATCCCTGCTCTCTTCCAAATCACACTTAGAGTTACATCTAAGGCGAGGCAGACAAGCCCAAGTCTGGGTGAGACAGCGTTTCGCTCTCCTTTGCTTCAGTTTGTCTCGACGTATTCTCTCTGGTCTTGCATTTTCACACAAAGACACAATATGCAGTCTCTCATTGCATCCTTAGTCCTATTAACCCACACGCAAGCTCCTCCAAGCCATTATGTAATTATATGGCATAATCATCTATGTAATTCATATCTTAGATGCACTCACATGTGCACACTCACTGTAGCGCTGCACGACCTCTGCAAGGTTTGACTGGCCTCCTCGCCTCAGTACACAGGTTGATGTTCTATAAACCTGCTTTATGTAGAGTGGGGATCTTATCCCATGACTCCCCCTTAGGGTGTGTGTGTGTGTGTGTGTGTGTGTGTGTGTGTGTGTGTGTGTGTGTGTGTGTGTGTGTGTGTGTGTGTGGTAATGGCCACCTTAACCTGTGAGCATTCATTTTCCAATCCACCACAGTTGTGCAACCTCACCTGGCCCCAGAGTCTAATCAGTCTGACTCGGGCCAGGTGAGGCTGCCTCAACCAGCCGTCAACCAGCCGCTTCCCACGCATACACAGTCACCCACTCCAAAACACCCACCCACACAAATGCACAGCTTCATAATCAAATGGAGCAGCAGAAATCAAATAAATGGATGTTTTTTTTCCGAGAGAAATCTAGAAGCTGGCCCAAGATGAATTATTTACTAGTGGAGGCGATTTGGCTTCCCATTGTTCTCCTCTCAGAGCTCAGCTCCCTGCAGGAGACAGCTGCTCTCACTGGGGCTCACAGCTAAACGAAAGACAACCTGCTGGGCGGAGGATGCAGGGGAAAGAGAGCCCGACAGGAAGGGAAACATCCACCACAAAGTCAGGGCCAACAAAGTCAAGGTAAACATTAGGTTGTTGATATATCTGGGTTTCGTTTACACTTTAATCAGAAGCGACTTAGATGCAATTCAGATCTGTGTCATGGTGGAGCAAGTGGTGGGCTTTTTAAGGGTGTTTGATTTTACAGGACAGCACAGACAGAGATGTGCGTCAAAGGAGAGGAAGAACAGAAGAGTTTGGTGCAAAGGAAACTAAAGAAGAAAAGGGGCTTTAAAAGGATTTGCTGTAAGTGAGTTAGATGATTGAGCATCAAGATGAGAGGAAGAGGAGCAGGAGAGGAGAGAAAGAGAAAGAGAAAGAGAGAGAGAGTTGTATTAAATTAAGGTGTGACAGGAGAGAAGGGGAACGCAGGAGGGGGGAGCAGTGCCTTAGAAGAGAGAAGGCATGTTTTCAATATCTTTGATAAATGCCTTTGGTATAGCGGAAGCTAGCATAGCCTTGATGAAGATATTGTTCTGCAGTCTTCCTCCCCCCCTCATGTTGAACATCGACAAGTGGGATCCATCCCCACTGGGTCCACATCTTTCTGCTTTTATTTCATTTGAAAAGACTTTCTCTCAAATTAATCCTTACTTATAATAGTATTCTGACCAATCGAGCCTCATTAAGATTAGACGTAGCTTTATAAAAGTATTTAGTAAAAACACTTCAGATGCTATCAGTTCTATGAAGTCTCTTCTAACTCCAAACACGATTTGCTGTTTTGTGTCTCACAGTGTTTTATTCCTGCCAGGAAGTTGTCGTGGTGTGAAGTCGCTGGAAATCGACACTTTCACAGACAGCTCCAGTGCTGTTCTCGGTTAGGTGTGACAAACTACCCTGCCTCTTATAGGACATACACTCCATGTGCGGCTAGAGATGGTTGACAATGCCTTCGCCCATCCTTTGAGACTGCATGTCCAACATTAATATTGTTGCTGCATATTGACAGTATTTGTGCCCATAGTTATAATAATTCAATTCCAACCTTCATCACAATAACATATTCCCCACTTCCGTTTGCATGGTTTATTCTCGAGAAAAAACGGACCATCATAATAACTCAAATATAGATAAACTCTGCATGGTCATGTTCTTTGGGGGTGTATTAATCGCTTAAAAACTGTTGATAAATGATTGGTGGGTGGGTAATCATTAATCCTTCTTCAGTGGACCTCAAGGGGTCTGGACCCCTGAGGAATAACTTAATTAAAGTATAAAACTCTGAAGTAGCCTATAAACACAATGAAACTTAATATCAGAAGCCGACCCTTTGTGTCTATGCATGTATGCAGTACCTGAGGAACTGAATCAAAGTTGTCCTCTAGTCTAAAATAATACATTTTTTATGTTGTAGTCGGAGAGACAATGTTTACAACGTAAAATTATAGGTAAGGGGATACTATTCTTTATTATATACACGCTTCTTGGGATGTATTTGCTGCATTAACTATGTGAGGTGCACAGTAAATACACCTTCGCTGCTGTTGTTGTTATATTGGTGAGTCGGGACAACACAGCTGTTGATGTGATACAAGACACATACCTAGTATTATTATGTATGTCAATACTACAGAAACAACATAGATAGACAACACTACAAAGTTGTTCTGAACATACAAAAACAATATAGTATCCGTTCTCTACAGTGTTACTATTTAGGATGAGTTAAAACTTGTTAAACTCCCCATTTATTTAGACTAAATTATTCAGCACTAGTTTAGTGTGTAGACAATGGATCAAATCCATTGTTGAGTAGGCTACATGTCTTCGTTAAATGCTTTATTCTGATCATTACAGTATTGAACCGACCGTTGCTATGGACACAGTCCCAACTGTATAATCTTACAGACCGTTTTTTAGTGGAAGCAATAAAATAGTTATATAATATAATAAAAAATAATACAATCAAATATAATAAAAAATGAATGTTGGAATGTTTAGTGTCATGAAAGATTTCTTTAGTAGGCAGACGTTTATAAGCTAACCTACATGCCATCCACAAGGAATCAACAGTAAACCGACATTTTGTCCTAGTTTATGGATTCAAAGAGCAGAAGAAACATTCTCTCCATGAGGAGTTTGGAGTGTGAGCAGTTGGGAGGTTCATGTTCCTGGGCTGGATGTCTCGCATTATGCAGATTACATTGTCCTCTCCTGGGCCCTTGCCCTGGGCAATGGCACCCGCAGGACAGAGTTGAGTTTCACTGTCGCTATCTCAGTGGACCGTTAGTATATTCAGTTGCAGGGACGGTACGGTGCTTCTGGATTCTCACCTTATAGTTAATGTCACTAAAAGACAAATCGGTTAAAGCCGCTTCGGATAATCGTGTCTGCTATGGCCACATAGTCTGCTAAATGATTAGTTTATGCCCCGTATTGAGAAACTACCTCCTTCTACTGCCATTGAGCGCAAACCAAATAATACATTATTTATGACCCACAATGTGGCCAACCTCCAGATATATGGCCAAGTGGCGGCCGCACCGGTACTATGGTGGAGAGAGCATAACGTCTGCCTCAGAAGCAGATGTTATTATGGCCTTGTAAACCGCAGACACAGCAGCTGGGTTCAAGGATCCCAGGATTGGTGCAAGATTGACAGCTTGGAGGAGAGGAGACACTGAAGAGCACAGACACCCATGACCCCGTCTGCACTGCCTCATGCTCTAACGAACAACAATATGTATCCCTAGCAAAGATGACCACATGAGTGAAAAGAGAAAGTGAAAGCCATTCTTGGCTACTATGTACCCCATTGATGCTAAAGGGGTCCCATCAAAACCAAATTATGTGGGGTGTTAAATGCCCATTTGGCAATCCTGAAAAGCACTGAGAATAAAAGCCCCCTACCTCCCCAAAGTCTGCAGTGTAGTGAAAATGTATTTACCTTGTGGCTTCGGTGGAGGGCTGTGGATTGGCCCAGCACATAAACCATTTTGCGACACCTCAATAATTTGATAGAACTTGACCGTAAGCCCTTTTTTTTGATGAGAACATGCTTAATTGGGAACTGAGAACACAGATAAATAGTATTGAGAGAAAGGGCTTTCTATTACGTAGTGCAAAATAGTATATGTGTGTGTTTGAGGAGAATTTGACCTTAACAAATATAAGGATGACAATGTTTGTTTACACTTTGTTCCCCCTAAATAAAGGTTTGAGAATGAATGTTTCCTTTATTGATTTCCCTCTAAAAACACAAATATAGTTTCTGATTGTTTTTCTCTGGAATCAATTTAACAGTAAATGTTCCTTGAGATTAATAGTGTCTTCTTCAGGATATATTTTGGGCCAAGACATAATTACAGCAAGCCAACAACAGCATAACAAAAGTTAACAAGGAACAAAAATACTGTTCTTATTATAATGTGACTGGCACAAAGTGCTTGTTTGATAATATATCATTAAGCCTTTTGGATTACAAGCTTCACCTGCAGTCCGTTCAGCCTTGAAATCATCTTCTAGGGATCCTAAACCATGTCCATATGCAAACATGCCCATATGTCAACTTTCTATCTGGCCAAATATACGGTCACAAGAAGCTAGTAAGCAAAGCAACAAGGACCCCATGAGGGTAACTTCAATGCTCCAGCTTGTATAACACACAGTAGTGCAGTGTGAAGTACACAGATTCAGAGGCCACCTTTGGGTTATGAACGATATTCTACAACACAAGCCATGGCACTTGTACCTGGTCACTTCCAGAGAGAAAATAGACATGTCTGACAATGGTGAGTGTAACAAGGTCACTTGCTACATGCCACCCAGGTGGCAGCCACCTAGGTGAACCCTCCCCCCCCCACCGGACAAAAGATGCGGGGTGGTGGTGTCGGAAGTCGGTTTATTATAGAAGTTTGTAGAGGATGAGACATGACACTGGTGCTCCATGTTGCTAGGCAGGAGATCTCTCCCTGATTGTGTGTGTGTGGTGATGGCTGGTTTAACATATGCATTCTCAGTGCACCACATCAGTTTAGCCTCACCCCGCCCCAGAGGCCAATCAGTTTGACTCGGATCAGGCAAGGCTGCTTGGGAGTGTGTCACCCACACATACTCCTGCATTGTTGTATAAATGTATCTGGATATGAACCTTCTCACCTCTTAAGACCATCCACATTTTCACGGTGTGTTTCACAATGAATATTAGTCTAGACAGTAAAGATTCCGAAATATGTCCGCTGCCCTTCATTGTTCAAAGACCTCCCGACAGCCAATCAGAGTAATGCTCTCTTCGCTCTTGCCAAATCCAGGTGGAAGTAGACCAAAAACATATTCATCTGCGGTAAACCTTCCCTGGAGAATTGTGTTGATCTTTTATCATCGTTACTCAAATTTGATTGCTCCGTAGATTGCCACACTTTCCTCTGCGCCATTGTCATTTTATTGGGCAGTCTATGGTGCTCCTCGTTCCTCATTTAACTGTCACTCCCTCCCTGAGTGCTGATTGGTCCTATGGTACCTCCCCCAGTCCTGATTGATCCTCTACTACCTCCCCCAGCCCTCATTGGTCCTAGCATTTTAATGTTTTGGGAAAAGGCCTTCCACAGAGCCAGAGCGATCTGCAGAGAGAAACAGATGCGGAACTCACATGATGGAGGTCTCATGAGGCTCGGAGTATTCTGCCAGGGGGCTGAATCCCATTCTTTTCTCTCTCATTTGCTGCATTTACCCTTTACCTGTGTTTTTGTCTCCTCTTTATCTCCTTTACCACACACACACACACACACACACACACACACACACACACACACACACACACACACACACACACACACACACACAACCGATGTGTCTCTCCCTCTCTCGCCCTTCTTTCCCTCATGTTTATTTAATGCGGCCCCTCTAGCATCTTAGGATAAATAAATTATACGTTTAATGATGCTCTCGCTTTTCTGAGCCCCTTTTAGGAAAAGGGTCCATGAGGTCTTGTTTTTCCCGAATGTGTATCCAAGCCCTTATCCTAAAGGATGATATCACATCGGAGCACGAGCAGCTTGGAGCTCCAGTCTTCCCATCGCTCATTCGTCATGTTGTTCCAGAGCTAATTTCCCGTCATAATCACGGATCGGCACTGATGTTCCCGATTGCATTAACATGGACGCCAAAAGAAAAACCGAGAAGGAAACGAACAATGGAAAATGCAAGGAAATTTGTGAAGGCAAGATGAAGAAAGAGAACCAAGACAGGCAATGCAATGTTAAATACTTGATCATGAGAAACAGTGGTCAAGTTCAACCAGGTCACCAAAAGTGACCAGGAACACCCACGCCAACATCCCAACATGGTGCACTGTTTTCCAACAACAGGACATTCTGTGGTGGTTTATTCCCTGCTTATTTCATGAAGCCTTTCAAAAGACCATGCCTCTCCTCCCTCTTGTCTTCAGTGCGTCTCCTTCTTCTCCTTCATGTATACGTGTGTTCCATTTCTCCCTACTGGTTTGATTCCTAGTTTAGTTCACGTTGTCCACCGTCACGCTCCATCTGGGGCCTTATGTGCGGAGCGTGTGTGAGCCAGTTTATTGCTGGCCATGTGACGGGAGCCATCATATGTTCCTGGCCCGGTTCCTCTCCAGACTGGTCCCTCACGCTGAGGGTGAGGGGGCCCCGCCGGGCCGTTTCAGTCACCGTGCTGACTCACCGTGCACCCGCGTACACACACACACACACACACACACACACACACACACACACACACACACACATTTATTCAACTATGCTGCTAACACGCACGCAGGCACACATTCACACAACTGTACTACATACACACATTCACTCAACTATACTATACTCACACATTCACTTGACTATACTTTACTCACACATTTACTCGACTATACACTCACACATTCACTCGACTGTACTACATACACACATTCACTCGACTATGCTACACTCACACATTCACTCAACTATATTATACCCACACATTCACTCGACTATACTACATATACACATTCACTCAACTATACCACACAAACACATTCACTCAACTATACTACACTCACACATTCACTCAATTATACTGCACACACATTCACTCAACTATACTACACACACACGTTCACTCATCAATACGACACACTAACATTTACTCAACTATACTACACACACTGATTCACTCAACTATGCTACACACACACATTCACTCAGCTATACTACACACACACACATTCACTCAACTGTACTACACACACAAATTCACACATACACACACACACACACACACACACACACACACACACACACACACACACACACACACACACACTGAATCATCTATACCAGAGGTCTTCAACAGGGGGTCCGCGACCCCTAGGGGGTCCGCAGATGTACTGCAGGGGGTCGCGAAAGTTTTGGTTGATTAGACATTTTTTATATATTCCCCCCGCAATTCCACAAATTGAAATGTCTTTAAATACACATTAACATGAATCCAACACACTAGCCGCGTTTACATGGACACTTTTGATCTGATTTCTAATTGGAATAGATCTATTCCTATCATACGATGCGAATGTACTATATGGCGTACGTTCGCATGTCTCTCGCGCACGCCTAAAAAGAGGGGTGCTGCGCACATCCAAAGGTAATCCACAGGTGCTAGACAATAGTATTGAATCTAAGAAAAAAGGAGGGCGCACATCTGACACATCTGGACTGGCTGCGACATTTTTATGTATTTGATTTTAATGAAAGCCCAGCAGGAGAGAGCTTTTCTCTGCCTGCTCCTTCAATTAAGAAATGGACAGTTTAATATAAATCAAAATTTTATACAATATATAAGTAGGGGGTCCCCGCTCTATCTCTCCATCAGTTTGGGGGTCCTTGGCCTTGATAACGTTAAAGACCCCTGATCTATACTATACCTGCCAGCTCCCATTCACTGTACTCTACGACACACACACACACACACACACATACATTCACTGAGCTTTAAAACACACACACACACACTCTCCGAATCTTCTTTACTACACCTGCCATAAACACACACACTGTTTACACACATTCATTCACACATTTCCTCTCTGAAGTACACTACACACAGCTACACAAAGACACAACAACACTACACTACGGTGCCATTAGAAACACAGTGGTGATGAAATGTTTGAACACATTCTCTGGGCCGTGCAGACCTGAAGCCATCTGTCACTGGACACCTCGCCAACACACTGCTCTCTCCTGCTCTCAGCCCTTCTCTGCCCCATTTCTGCTCAGTTGCAGCGATGGTAAGACACATATTATCTGTTCCAACGTGTTCTCCAGATGAGCAGGAGGGTCCCTGTTACGATAACGCCATCAGCTGATGGGGTCACCTATAATAAGGTGTGATCTTATTTTCTTCAGACTTGGAGATTCCTTTTCAATTGGATCAAAGTGCGTTTTCTCGTGTAGTGTTTTTATATTCTGTTGAAATTAGGTGTGATATCAAGGTTATTTTGGAGCTGTTGATACTCATTCATCACACGTCTCTTTCTTGTGTAAATTAAAAATGGAGTGAACTCCTCGTGGATGCAGCAGAGGGGGAAGCGTGGGGGGAAGGCCCTGCACCACCATGGAAACGCTGAAGGACTCTTTGTTTTGCACACTCTTCTTCGCAATTCATGTGTATGTATGCTTATGTAAAATACTAGATCCGTAATGGTCAATAATGTGAAAGTCAATATAGGCTCTGCATTAATCTTCAATAAGGGGAAACCTCTGTCTCTGGCAGTTTGAAATCAATAGCCGTTTCTCAATACCAAGTACACGAACTGCGGACTCGTGGACTTGGAAGTTCGCACTTGGCAAGTCCAGACTTCCAAGTACAAACCTCCGAGGCCGGGAGTACGCACCTGCAATTAGAACCGCAGTAGACTCGATGACGTCACAGCCTCAGCTCGTCTGTTAACTGTGCTACGGCCTCATGTAGGCATATACCACTGAACAATATAAACAAATGATCTAAAACAAAACACCAGCCTCTTTCGTTTTAAAATAGTATGTTAATATTTTGAATGAATATAAATGAAAAGTTATGCGTATTCACACGGCACGCCAGCTGTACCCTACATATAAACAATCAGTGGCTTGAAAAAGATTGTATGAGATTGCCGTTTCTCAATGTTCCTATATAGCCTATTATTATATTATTGGAGTAGGCTATTGATATAAGAATTAAGAACGAGCGAGAATAGAATAGAAACACACACACACACACACACACACACACACACACACACACACACACACACACACACACACAAACGATCGGATGGATCCGACCGGGATTTCCGTTGCGATGGGTTTCCTCTACCAGCGACTTATACAATATAAACAAATGATATAAAACAAAACCCCTCTTTCATTTAAAAATAATAGTATGTAAATATTTTTAATGAATAGGCCTCCATTTTTGTTATACTTTTAAAATGTTCCTATATAGCCTATTATTATAGCTTAAATACTGATATTTTAAAACAGGAATGCGAAATGCATCCTGGGATATTTAACGGTCCTAAGTCCACACAAGTCACCTCCGATGCATCCTCGATGAAACCATAGACATATTATAGAATGGACACCGGATTCCAAAATGGCGCCCATTCATTCCTATGTAAACTGCTCAATGGCGCAGGGCAACATCAAGGAGAGATATGCTTCCGAATCATGGGAGCCTAGCCACGGCCTAGTTCATGACGTACCGGATGCAGAAATATTCTTGTTTTTTAGCATTGTAGCGTCATAAGCGAGAGGTCTGAGCGATCGCAGTCGCATTGTTTACCGACCATGGAAGTATAAGTTAACTTCATAAATATGAAAGATTGCTCCATATATCATATAATACCAACAACATAGTAAATGTATGTAGGCCTAGAAAACAATACAGTTCAATGTTATTGCTTAAGAAACAGATTCCATCCAACAATTTCCGAAAAATGCTATCATTAATTTATATACAAATAAATGGTTAAATATCGATCAGCAACGAGGTTGGAGTAGCCTACCCACATAAATATTTGTAGGAGGCCTACACCAACATTGTTAACTGTCATACATAGCTAAACAAGCAAATGAATACCAAAAAAAAATTAAATACTAACACAACTGAAATGTTTATTAGGCTGTTCTGGACCCTATTCGTCGCTGTATTTTCATGCCGAGGCTTTTAATTTATCGAGCCGTCTTTATTTGTTAGTACTTCCGGTTGGACCGGAAGTGACCATCCCGGAAGTGATTCCGCTGACTACTTCATACGTTAACGCTAGAGAAATCGCATCTTCTGCCTTCTCAGTCTTGCTAGCTGTATATTCGCAATGTTTGTAAGTACTGCAGCTTGTTAGGTCCTTAGCAGCATTATTTTGGTTATTGGATCATCGATTCATGTGATTGATGTACCATTTCATATGGCGCCAGCTATGTTTTCCAGATCTGTTTATTGCCTGTGGAGAGATACAGTAAAGATCCAACTATCGTGCACTTAGTTATTGCAATATGTTTTATTGTGTTTTGCATTTGAGTGCATCCCGTTTTGCAACTGATATATATTTATGTTTGTGTTTCAGTTTCACTCTTTGATTTTGAGTAAACCTTCCTAATCGGCACCACGCTTCTTGGAGTTATTCATCATCAATTAGTTTAGCTGAACTGGATAGTGGGATTGCTGCTCAGATCCACCCAGACCAGTACAGTGAAAAAACAGCATAACATTAAGATAACATTATTACTGTAAGAAAGGAACGGCTGGAAGAAAGACTGAAGGACCGTCATACAGGCCCCGAGCAAGCCTACACGACAACCTGCCCGACGTCTTCACCTCAGTGAACACACACATCTCCCCTCACCATGGCAGAAGGGGGTTACGAATATACCACAGTGCCCGAAGAACGTTTCGAAGAAGAGGACCACAAGTCAATACGGTCTCGCTCCTCAAAAGCATCAAGCAGTTCTTCATCAACCCAGATCGCCATCAAAGCCCGAGCAAAGGCAGAAGCAAGTCGCTCCAAGTTCGCCT
The DNA here is from genome assembly GCF_949987615.1 of Pollachius pollachius. NCBI lineage: Eukaryota > Metazoa > Chordata > Actinopteri > Gadiformes > Gadidae > Pollachius > Pollachius pollachius. The sequence goes on along the minus strand of NC_136937.1, from coordinate 17,958,047 downwards.
ACGCTCAGAGGGAAATAGAACTCAAAGTAGAGAAGGCCCGCCTCGAACTAGAAAAGGTCAGACTGGACGCCACCCTAGAGGCTCTACAAACAGAAAAGGAAATGGACACTGCATTGATAGAAGCAGAAATACTGGAGTCAGGTTTGATAGACTCAGACCATCAGTCACACTGCAGTAGAGCTTCTAAATCTCTCTCACCCCAGACACAACTCCAGCGTACAGAACACTATGTACAGGACCAATCCAGCCTGAAGTCTAACTCACACAATCCACATGCCTCATCTTATCAGGAGTTAACACAAGCTACAAGTGACATAAAGCAGCACGTTGCGCCCATACTTTACACACCCCTGCCTATGAAAACAGAGGCGCCCTGGCAGAACGATGGAGGGATGGACGGGAGAGGCCGACAGCGACCCCTCAACGATCCTCATGGCAACCAGGGCAGAACGGTCAACCAAAGCAACCCCGACACCTCCACCACCAACGACCTCGCCAGGTATCTTGCACGGAGTCAGTTGGTGACCTCTGGGCTAACCAATTTCGACGACAAGCCAGAGAATTTCTGGGCATGGAAGTCCACCTTTTACGGAGCCACCACAGGCCTGGGCCTGTCAGCCGGAGAAGAGCTTGATCTCCTCATTAAATGGCTTGGCAAGGAGTCCTCAGAACAGGCAAGAAGACTCAAAGCAGTCAACATCAGGCACCCCCAGGTCGGATTGATGATGGTTTGGCAGAGGCTGGAAGAGTATTATGGCTCACCAGAGGCAATCGAAAGGGCTCTGTTCGATAAACTGGAGGACTTTCCGAAGGTGACGTACAAAGACCCTCACAAGCTCCGCGACCTCGGTGACCTGCTCCTAGAACTAGAAGCCGCGAAGATGGACGGCCACTTACCTGGCCTGTCTTACCTAGACACTTCCAGAGGAGTGGCTCCCATCGTCAACAAGCTCCCATTCAACCTCCAGGATAAATGGGCTTCATTTGGGTCCAAATACAAGGTAAAAAACAATGTGGCCTTTCCCCCCTTCGCTGTGTTTGCCGACTTCATCCGCAGGGAAGCCAGAGTTAAAACAGATCCCAGCTTCAACCTCCCACCTTCCCGCACAGCAGCCGAAAAGAAAGCGAGCTCTGACAGACAGATGAAGACAGCCATATCAGTGCACAAGACACAAGTGTCCCCCACAGAGAGCCCTAGAAACATTGACCCTGGGAAGCACTGCCCCATCCATGATAAAGACCACCCACTGAGTAAATGTAGAGGCTTCAGGGAGAAGACCCTCGAAGAGCGCAAGCAGTTTCTAAAAGACAATCACATATGTTTCCAGTGCTGCTCCTCAACAACCCACTCAGCTCGGGACTGCGTCACAGAGGTGGACTGCAAGGAATGTGGCAGCAACCGTCACACCTCAGCACTCCACCCAGGACTAGCTCCCTGGAAGTCCAAGTCGTCCCCCCCTGCTTCAGAGAACGGGGAGGGAGGAGAACAAGCAGACAATCAGGAAGTCACCTCCAAGTGCACGGAAGTATGCGGAGATGGAATTAGTCTCAGGGCATGTTCCAAGATCTGCCTCGTCAGCGTCTTTCCTGAAGGACGAAGGGAGGAGTCCAGAAGGATGTACGCTATCTTGGATGAGCAAAGCAACCGTTCCTTGGCGACGTCAGAGTTCTTCAACATCTTCAACGTGGCGTGTAGTCTATCGCCATACACACTCAGGACATGTTCAGGCCTCAAGGAGACAGCTGGCAGAAAGGCCCGTGGTTACGTTGTGGAGTCAGCTGACGAGAAGGCCAGTTTCCCTCTTCCCACACTCCTCGAATGCAACCAAATCCCAAACAACCGTTCGGAGATCCCAACCCCCAATGCTGCTCGACACCACGGACACCTGAGACGCATCGCAGACGAGATCCCACCCCTGGTTCCAGATGCACAAATACTCCTGTTGCTCGGTAGAGACATTCTTAGAGTACACAAAGTAAGAAGCCAAATAAACGGTCCACATGACGCCCCATTCGCCCAAAAGCTGGACCTTGGATGGGTCGTCGTCGGCGACGTGTGCCTCGGAGGAGTGCACAAGCCGCCCCACGTCGGAACATTCAAAACCTCCATTCTGGAAAATGTACGGCCCACTTTCCTCAGCCCATGCAGCAGCAAAATCCAGGTGAAAGAGACGTTCGCCCACGGCTACTCAGCGTTGGACACCACAGACAGCACACAGACGTCCAATGGAGAAAACCTTGGTCAGTCAGTCTTCCTTCACACAGCCAACGACAACAAGCTCGCTCCTTCAATGGATGACCTGAGGTTCCTGCAGATCATGGAGGACGAGTATCAACAAGACGAGTCGAAAAGTTGGGTCGCACCCCTTCCTTTCCAGTCCCCACGAAAACAACTGCCCAACAACAGGGAGTACGCCAAAAGCCGCCTCAACTCTCTCCGCCGCACTCTAAGCAAGCAACCACAGATGAAAGCCCACTACCTACAGTTTGTCGAGAAGATGCTTACCAACCACAACCCAGCTGACCACGGGTCTAGGTCTATCCCAGCGGCCCTCTTAAGCAGCACAACATGGCTCTCCGGACCAGCCTTTCTTCGGAATCCACTTCCCCACCCTCTCGAAGCCCAAGAGACATTCATCCTTGTTAACCCCGCTTCCGACTCCGACTTATGCCCCGAGATTGCTGTGAACCTCACCGTAGTCGCTCGACACCTTATGGACCCCACACGCTTTGAGCGTTTCTCAAAATGGACCTCTCTCACCACCACAGTCGCACGTCTGATCCATATTGCCCGTTCTTTTGCCCTGCCGGCACAGAAGGGCAGCTGCAGAGGATGGCACATCTGTCCAAGGGGCCCCTCAGAGGAGGAGATGGATGGAGCCAGGATCTTCGTGATGAAGACCGTCCAGCATGAGCTTTATGCAGAAGAGCTGAAGAGCATAGCCTCCGAACAAAGTCTCCCCCCTCGTAGCAGTCTATCGAAGCTACACCCTTTCATCGACGGCAATGGGCTTCTCAGAGTCGGAGGCCGCATAGCTCAGTCTAAGCTAGCAACAGAAGAAACAAACCCAATCATCATCCCGGGCCGCCATCACCTCGCGACCCTGCTCGTGCGTCATCACCATGAGGCCGTGAAACATCAAGGGAGGCACTTTACAGAGGGTGCTGTCAGAGCAGCCGGACTCTGGGTGGTTGGAGCTAAAAGATGCATCAGCAGCATTCTCTTCAAGTGCATCACCTGCAAGAAGCTTCGTGGGAAGATCAGAGGCCCAGCAGAACAAATACGCTCGGACCAAGGCACCAATTTCATCGGTGCCTGCCGAGAACTCAAGATGGATGAACCAAGCTCCAGCTCAGAGACCGTGGAGAAATATCTCCAGGAGCACAACTGCACCTGGGTATTCAACCCACCCCACTCATCTCACATGGGGGGCGCATGGGAGCGCATGATTGGCATCGCCCGTCGCATCCTCGACTGCATGCTCCTTCAAAGTGGATCATCGCGTCTCACACACAAAGTTCTGACTACTCTTATGGCTGAGATTACTGCGGTGATGAATGCAAGACCCCTTGTCCCAGTGTCTTCAGACCCGGAGTCTCCTCTCATCCTTACTCCAGCTATGCTCTTGACCCAGAAGACCTGTACAGCCCCTCCTCCCCCAGGTGACTTTGGGGAAGGAGGCCTCTTCAAGGAAGAATGGAAACAGGTTCAGAGTCTAGCGGACACCTTTTGGAACAGGTGGCGACGAGAGTATCTCCACACACTTCAAAGCCGTCGCTAGTGGCAGGAAAAGAAGCCCAACCTCCAAATAGGAGACATCGTCCTAATGAAGGACAATCAAGCCAAGAGAAACCAGTGGCCAATGGCTATTGTTGTGGAGGCCTTTCCAAGCCAGGACGGGGTCGTGAGGAAAGTGGACATCAGAGTCCTCAAGGACGGCACCCAGAGAGTCTTCTCCCGTTCCGTAGCCAAAGTGGTCTTCCTCCTTTCTCCACAAGACTAGTACTTTTGGTTTTATCTGGGCTCGTTAGAGACCCCAGGGGGGGAGTGTTCTGGACCCTATTCGTCGCTGTATTTTCATGCCGAGGCTTTTAATTTATCGAGCCGTCTTTATTTGTTAGTACTTCCGGTTGGACCGGAAGTGACCATCCCGGAAGTGATTCCGCTGACTACTTCATACGTTAACGCTAGAGAAATCGCATCTTCTGCCTTCTTAGTCTTGCTAGCTGTATATTCGCAATGTTTGTAAGTACTGCAGCTTGTTAGGTCCTTAGCAGCATTATTTTGGTTATTGGATCATCGATTCATGTGACTGATGTACCATTTTATATGGCGCCAGCTATGTTTTCCAGATCTGTTTATTGCCTGTGGAGAGATACAGTAAAGATCCAACTATCGTGCACTTAGTTATTGCAATATGTTTTATTGTGTTTTGCATTTGAGTGCATCCCGTTTTGCAACTGATATATATTTATGTTTGTGTTTCAGTTTCACTCTTTGAATTTGAGTAAACCTTCCTAATCGGCACCACGCTTCTTGGAGTTATTCATCATCAATTAGTTTAGCTGAACTGGATAGTGGGATTGCTGCTCAGATCCACCCAGACCAGTACATAGGCTATTAACAATATTATAAAAATGATACCGTAATGCACCAGTTCTTTGTCTTTGGATCTTTTGAATAAATGGATCAATAAATGGTGAATCGCAATGATCGCAAGCAGAGGAACGTGAGAGTCATTGAGCAGCAGCTGAACCAGTCTAGGCATCCCTTATCACTAAACACACATTTAGTGATAAAAAGTCACGACAGTGCCTAAAAACCATCAACATCATTCATGTTAAGTAAAAGGAAGAACCTCGGACACGAGAAGTTAACCCATTTGTGCCGACTGCTGTGCGGCGCAACATTGTATCTAGTAGATACAATGTTGCTCCGCGCAGCCGGTACAAATGGGTTAATGGTAAACACGCATTGATGCGCAATCCGGTTTTAAAGGTAAACACGCACAGATAAGTGATCCGGTCTGAATGGGTTAACGGAGCCGTGCACTAGGCCCTCTTGAATACCGGGCCGATACAACATTTGTTTCACTATGACTCCTTTCAGCTGCCCACCCCTCTTTCTCCAGCAAAAAATAATAACATGAAACGGCTAATAAAACGCTTGAGGTGGCGTTTTGAAAAGAGAAAACTTACATTTTTTTAGTACATGGCATAAAGATAATTATGAGCCTTTGATTGATATCCAGTCATTTTTTGCGGAGACACATTCCTGTTCCCCACTTGTATTGGAGTGAACGGAGATATCTACTTCTGGGCCCCTTGAATCGAGGGACACGTCCACAGCCCGCTTAAACAGCTGCAATACCAGGCGTGGCCGCTGAGCACTGGTGGATTGCGGAAGTATGCACTGTTCCTGGGGGCTTGGATGAAACGGCCAATTTAAGAACGCATCAAGAACAGTTCCGGGTTTTACAACAGTACTTGCCTTGATGCGTACTTTGAATTGGAACAGTACTTGTGCCGTGTTCCAATATCCATACTATCCGTACTTACTAGCCTTAGTTTGAGTAAGTAGGGCGTTCCAATTCAGATCGGGCGAAAATAAGTGTACTGAAAGGACCCGGATGTTGCACTCAAAACGGTCAAATCGCGAAGTGTGGATCGATGTACACTTTTCGTACTCAACGGCAGCCATCTTAGCTACGTAGCGGAAGAGGCTGGAGCTAGGCTGAGCCAAAGTCGGCGCGTTTTCCACATAGCCTGCATTAATAGTCATTTCGTAGTTTTTATAGTTTTTATAGCTTTATATAGCTGCTAGGCGTAAAGAGTTCACCGTACAAAGCGGGATGTTTATTGCGGGGGAGGAGCCGCGGCGGCAGTCGTGATCGTCATTTCCGGTTAGTTCACCACGGAGTAATCAGCCGTTTCTCAATACCAAGTACACAAACTGCGGACTCGTGGACTTGGAAGTTCGCACTTGGCAAGTCCGGACTTCCAAGTACAAACCTCCGAGGCCGGGAGTACACACCTGCAATTAGAACAGCAGTAGACTCGATGACGTCACAGCCTCAGCTCGTCTGTTAACTGTGCTACGGCCTCATGTAGGCATATACCACTGAACAATATAAATAAATGATCTAAAACAAAACACCAGCCTCTTTCGTTTTAAAATAGTATGTTAATATTTTTAATGAATATGAATGAAAAGTTATTCACACGGCACGCCAGCTGTAACCTACATATAAACAATCAGTGGCTTGAAAAAGATTGTATGAGATTGCCGTTTCTCGATGTTCCTATATAGCCTATTATTATATTAATGGAGAGTAGGCTATTGATATAAGAATTATGAACGAGCGAGAATAGAATAGAAACACACACACACACACACACACACACACACACACACACACACACACACACACACACTGATTGTGTGTGTAGGTGTGGTAACTGATTAAATCATGAATGAATGAATTCCAATATAGATCATTATCATTATTATGCTTATGTTTATCTGCTGTTGTGTTTTGCGTTTTTTAGGGGTACACACAAACACACACACACCCGCAACTTCTGCCTCCTTGTCAGCCGCAGATCCAAAGAGGACTTAGGAAGCCTGGTCTCCTCCCTGACCCCCTATCTCCCCCTTGTAGTCGTGTTCAAACGGAGCGAGTCAGGGAAACAGGAAGAAGACATGTTGAGATTCAGAAGAGGATTGACGGAGCAGCCGATCCCCGGCTGTCTCACAGACATCAGTCACACACAAACCCGCAGACTCATGTTCTCAGATACACACTGGAGGAGAGAGAGAGAGAGAGAGAGAGAGAGAGAGAGAGAGAGAGAGAGAGAGAGAGAGGAATAGAGTAAAGAGGGGAAAAAAACTTATTTCAGAGATATAGCTGAGAGGAGATCAGGCTGTCAGGGCTTTATGTACCCACCATTCTTATATGGTTTGCATTTAAGTTATGTTTATCTCAAGTCACACCCGACACCAACAATGTCTAAGACTTTCTCCATCCATCCGTCTATCCATCCATTCCTCTCTCCCTCCATCGATCCATCCATCATCCATCCATCCCTCTTTCCCTCCATGCATCCCTCCCTCCCTCCATCCATCCATCCATTCATCAATCATCCATCCATCCCTCCATCTATTCATTCCTCCCTCCCTCCCTCCCTCCCTCCATCCATCCATGTGGGCCAGCACGGGGGTGGTGCCTCATCTCATAACAGTATCCTCTAACGTTTGCCTGTGAGCACAGAATAGGCTGTAACCTGCCCACAATGTGCCAGGCTTTAAATAAGCACGGCTTCACGTGATATTTTGGATCGTTCTTCCCAGGAGCCTGGGCCACCAGGGGCCTCCGTTTCGCCCACTTAGTGTCTCCCTGGCTCTTAGCTCGCCGTGCTCCCCACACCTCTCCAGCTGTTAGCCCTAAACAGGAGGTTTGATATCCAAATATACCCAGGCATCCATCACCGACACTTATTCTAAAGGGATAATGTGGCGATGACACAGAATACGGATGAGGAGATGCAGATGTTGAGCAATGTGCTTTATGAAAGTACATTGTATGGTAATATCACTTCTGTTATTGTATGTATTTCTCAAGATTCTTCTAGTACAACATTAATTGTTGTAATTGTATTAGCAGACTGATGGACAAAAATGTAGATGAGTCTCTGTTGAGTTTGACTCTGCTGACAAAAAGCTGCATCTTTCTTATTCAGCAATACTTATTTAGCATGTCACTGTTTTTGGGTGAATGATGAAATATAAAGAGAAAACTGTGTGTGAATAAATATATGCAAGCCCAGTGCAAAGTCGAAAAACACACAACGTATAACCCTTGACTGTGGACGAGTTCCAGCTCCCACCGCCTGCAGCCCTGACCAAGCCATGATCCATTTTTCATGAGCACAGCAGAGCGGCACAGGAATAAAGTAAATAAACATAAATAAACATACCAGTGTGGAAAGACATCACAATGGTTCATCCATATATCACTCTGGGCTATAGGATAACACCCAAAATGGAGGGGTCTGTGTACATTTTAGATAGAGTAAGAGTGTCTACCGATAGAGGTGCACTGTTTGTGTGTGTGTGTGTGTGTGTGTGTGTGTGTGTGTGTGTGTGTGTGTGTGTGTGTGTGTGTGTGCGTGTGCGTGTGCGTGTGCGTGTGCATGTGCGTGTGCGTGTGTGTGTGTGTGAGTGTAGGTCTGAGTAGCAATGGGGTCCTCAGGAAGGTCCAGACAGTAAGAGCAATTTGTCTGGGTCCCGGCCCGTCATCACTGTCATAGAGGTGAAGTGTGACATACATAGTCGGCACTAGCTGCTAGAAACAAACCTGTCGCGGACATGAAGGCTTGTTTAAGTGACACTGGTGACGTTTTTTATATGATCTTCTGAACTGGGACCAATATTTGTACACATAACAAACATTTATTGATTGTGATATTTATTGTTCTAGTTTGACGGACAAAATCCATGCACATTCAGTGCTGCTTAGTCGTAAATATTACATGGATTTATCTAACCCACGAGTGATCCATCTTTTTTTAATAGGAATGCCATACAAAGTACACTGTGATTTATCCAGCATGCATCAGCTGACCTTTGACCTGTTCATAGATAAGTCTACTTTGAATGCTTTATTTGTGTTTTTGGATCGCCGTTTCATCTGCAGATTGAATAGCTGTGGTTGATTAAAGGGTCGCAGTCGCTACACCGTTAAGTAGTGTTTTGCCTAATGCTTGAAGATAAAAAGTAGAGTAAATACAAATAGTGATACATTATTAAGTGTGAAAATGTGTTGTAGATTGTGAATGTATTTTCCTTGAATTGTTACTCATTCTGAACAATTCCTCCTTTTGAATAGAAGGGTTCAGACTCAATAAGAAAAGCACTTCAAAACGTTTTTTTAAACAGAAACCAATTACGCTGCAAACATAGAATTCAATTTGTAAAATCACAAAAAGAAACTCCAAACAATGTTCACCCTCTTGATGCACAAACTCAACAGAGTTTTTTTTTCTGCTTCTTCCTGCTCTTCTTCTTCTCCTTCCGTCGCCCCCCTTACTAAAATCCAATTGATGTCGACACATATACTTTTACTAGCTAGGTGCACCAGTGTGCGGCCTAATTACAGCGTGGAAGCTCAAAAGGGGGAAGAATAGCTTTGGCAATCTGTGCCCTGGACCACTGAGTCATAAACCATGTCCAACCGGGAGGAATCTCCAGCCGGTCCCTGTTGGCCCATTCTCCTTGCTAGCATTCATTATCTACTCTGTTAAAACGCCGCCCAGTCCCTGTGAGTAGATGATTTTGATCGAGCCGTGATGAATATATGGTTAAAAGTAGCGGTAATGTATGCAGGGAAACCGAGGAAGAGCACGGCGGGTGTGGTATGTAACTATTGTGGAGGAATCGATTTCCCTGTGGTTACGGTACAACGAAAGTGTCTTGTGCAATAGAAAATGTACAAAAAAGTGTACAAAAACGTCATGGTTCAGGTTACGTCATGGTTCCTTTTCATTGCTACTCACACCAGTAGGTGAAGGTGTCGATATCCTGTGATATCGACACCTTCCCCCCCCCCCCTTCCAAGCGAGAATTGGTGTCATGTACTCTCTGCAGGGGCTGTCAGCCTGGGAGATGAAGAGTGAGTACTGCACGGCGTCACAGAGATTACTTATTTTTTTCCTCAAAGGCACAAACCAAGAGTGGAGGAAAAACAATAAACGAAAAACAAATAACACCCAAGGTGTGGAGCTCATTCAGAGATAAAAACAGAGGACTCATATTTGGTTCAAAAGATATATTCCACTTGTTTTTTTCTTTTGACTGAATCGTTCATAGCAGATTTGAATGTGCCTCTGTCCAGTCCATCTTCGATCTAAACATTGAGTCTTCTTGGCAACTATTGCCTCATTAGACTTGTATTGGGTAAAACCGATACATCGTTTACGTTCATCATTGACGTTAAGTAATTTGGCTGGCGTTTGTATCCATATCCTCTAGCAGGTGAGTGCTGGGAACAGTACGTAATCAATACTGGAGCAACTACAAAAATAGAGGGGAGATGCCATTGAATTACCCTGCAATGCAAGCTTTGCTAAGACATTCAGTTAGCAACGGTACCCATCAACCCTCCCAGTTAAGATCTTGTCTACACAGACAGCCTTCATTTACCAGATGTTTCCTTAATGTCGTCATTTGCTCCTCTCCCCAACTTCTCTCCTGCTCTGAACCAACTTCTTACAATTTTTGTGTACCAGGAGAACTTCCACCTTCGAGTTGTTGTGACAGTGATAAACATATGAGAAAAACGAGCCCATTTGAGTTCCATATGGAGTAGGTGTGAAGGATGCGGTCAAACGTCATCGAGGCCCACGCCATCATCATCTGTGATTGGCTGCACAAGGGCAGCCAACAGAAAATGATCACTCTTAGCTGGAATTAGCATAATCTTGTATTTTACAGTTTTCCCCCGTTTAACGACTTCAAAAACATTTTAGTCCAAAATAACACAGACGTGTTCATCAACACTGAGTGTGTGAGACCCAAATGGAACATTTTCCAACTATTTTGGGTTTTACTTACCCTTTAAATTACATTTTTTTTACGTCCCAGCTACTATCCAGTATTCCCCTCTATGGGTGTGGTGAGTTTATAATACAATAGCACCGATGACAGAGCTCTCTACAGGCCTTTTCTATCAGGCCAATGATGCAGGGATTGTGTAAGCTTGCCGCCGCATAAGACTGAAGAGGATATGGGGAGAATGAGCAAGAGGTGCGTGTGTGCGTGTTGTGTGTGTTGTGTGTCTAGTCCTTTAATCGGTAAAATCAAACGTCCATGTCCCAGATTGAGATTTTACTCACGCTACAAAAAGATACGGAGGCTTATGGAAAGCGGAACGTAATGAAGTGTGACATTGCTCAATCCGTTTTAACAGCGCAGCAAACCTCAGCCTATCAGCTGTCGTCCTCAGACAGGGGACATAAGGTTATAGATGGCCTCACATAACCCAGAGAAGCGGCAGGGTTTATGACCGTTGCAAACCGAGACACGACAGAGTTCCAGGACAATTACAACGTACACACCAAATGAACAGGAATGGATGTATTTGCTTTAGATTTGATGCATTTGTTTACATGTTTGTGTGTGTGTGTTTATGTGTGAGAATGTACTTTGTGATGCAACATTTTTGTTTGTGTGTGCATGTTCTTTGTGATGCAAAGTGTGTGTGTGTGGGTGTGGGTGTGTGTGTGTGTGTGTGTGTGTGTGTGTGTGTGTGTGTGGGGGGGGGGGGGGGTAGTGAGATAGTGAGAGACTTTACAAGTGTTTTTATGTCTTTCTGCTGTAGAGGCTGTGTGTTACAGCCCAATAACAATAAAAGGATCAGTCGGGCTGGAATGCTTCTGTAAGCCCATGATCAAACGCTGAAGTGTAGCGTTGTGGTGGACTCTTCAGGATGCGGGGGGGGGGGGGGTCTTACAGTGTTATCTCTGTCCCCTGTTGACAAACAACAAATTAGTATGTTTTCGTGGCAATCCAGACCTCATTCCCTGGGAACCATAAGACACACACACTGAATTGGGATAAATTTGTATACATTTTTAAGTCGACCTGGGGAGTAAGCAACCAGCAGACATGCTGTAGCTGGAGGTGAAACTGTATAAAAAAATAACAAAATGGTTTGGAAAATAATCAGTCCACGTCCATCATCATTAAACAGGCCCCACACTGTATAACATCTATACGTGTGGTGGGCAATGTTGATTGAGTAATGTATTTCCTACTCATATTTCAAAGTGAGTGATTGATAGCATTTGAAAAACTAGGAAGGTCAGCCCTCCGCCCCCACCCCCCCGTAGTTAATAATCACACCAGTCCTGCATGTAGCAGATGGCCACTTACGCGATCAAGTGATGGGAGTCGTAACTATCCTTTCCCTCTTATTTAGCACTTGCGCTCGCACACATTTTCCGCACGAGAGAGATCCATTTGGGCTACAACCCCACCAGTCAATTACTTTGCAGCTATGCTCCATTGATTGGGTGATGGACGACGATGTCACGTAGGCCACGAGACAAATACTCAATTCACTTGACTGGGTAAATGAAATTGTGTCGTATTAATGAAATACATGTCAAGTTGCGGAGAAGGTAGCGCCGGCGTTCACTAGCTCCTTTTGCGTTTAATGCTAAATCACCAGTAGCAGCCCGTCTATTCAGCGTCTGTCGACAAGGTGGCAGTGGAAGTATTGACTGCTACCAGATACTGTCCTGGGCAGTTCTGGTTAGGTTGTTGTAGCTGTACGCTACTTGCACTATTGAACTGTAGGTGCTGTCATTAATTTAGCGGCATTCAAAGCTAGCAAGGCGCGGGGGCGCTCGGAGCTAATGAGGTCCCGACAGAGCGTGCATAAGGCTGTTGTTTTATCTCGTTCTCAAAGCACAACTGAAGAAGTGCTTTCTTTCAGGCTTCTGTTTCTCTTCTCTGTTCTCCCCTACAAGACTTATTTGTAAATGCTAATGCTTAGTTATTTTCTCCCAGCCAAACTTTTTGATCATTCAAGGAATTATGCACACAGAAGTTGTGGTGCATCTAGGTCAATGTTTTGGTCCGAAGATTCATTTTACAGGAAGTGAATTTAGATTAACCTATTTTACATTTTACAACCACTACTCAATTACACACGCAAACGCGGACGTACACAAGCAGAACATGGTGTGTATGTGAAAATGTGTGTGTGACTTCACACTACATTAAATTTAGAGATTGCGGTTTGCTGCAATACACACACGGACATTACAGACATCATTATTTTTTACTTCCTACCATGCCCGACAAGACAGGAGCAGAAATGCATCATGGGTAGGACATTCAGGGAGCAGAATAATGGGGCAGGGGGTGATTTGGGTTTGAGCAGATAATTAAATTGTGGCTTGCAAGAAGACTAATGATGAGACTTTCCCTTAAAGCCGCCCAACCTCTTGGTTTTTCATCTAAGCCGTGGAAACGCCTCTGACTGCAAATCACGCTGTGACTCTTACTCACCGCTCAGTACTCTGCTGTCAGAGAGGATCTGCTTTGAGACCCTGGGGGGAGAGATCTAGACCCCATGAGCTCCCGGGCTCTATCCAGAGAGACGGACAGCCACCAGAACAATGAGCTCCAACCCTCTGAGATATGGGAGTGTCTGCAGGTGCTACTTTATTCACTTTCCCCATTATCCCAAATGGTTGTATTCAGGATTCCGATTGAGTTCTGAGTTGAGGTACGGGTTCACAATTCTTAAGTTTAGGTTTTCAAATTTTCTCCGGAATACCATTGCTACCACTTGAATAATTTCTTCTCCATTTACTTCAAGCTATTCACATGAACAGTTCAGGTACGAAACTAAACTACATCCTTTATTGTAATTGTATTTTTTTTCTAGTTTTGAATTTCATTTCATTTTTCTCGCCTTCCCTTTTCCCTCATCTTCCCTCCTTCCTTCCTTCCTTGTTCCCTTTCTCTCCTTCTCTCTCTTCCCTGTTGCTATGTATCCCCCTGACTGGACAGGTCTGATGCCAGGTTCCTCAGCACCATATGAAGGGACTCTATATCCAGTGGCGAGTCCTATTGATCCACAGGGTCACAGCCATGCCAAAGCGATAATCCAGGATTGGCAGATCAATACTATAGTTCCACAGCATTCTGAGAGAAGGGGAGGGTTGATTGTGTGTTAATGTCACCGGCTAAACGTTTTCCAGTGATTGCACAGTGTGTACGCAGAACGCAGTGGTGCAGTGATCGAGAGACACAATTAGGACTACGAGCTATACTTTTACTTTCTGTCATCACCTGCCTTGTAGGTACATCGGAGTCACACAAAATGCAGTAAATGTTACCACCTTCAAAAGCCTTTGACTAAGAACATAGCAGCTAGATATGCCAATCTCCGCTGGGTTCTTGAGACGGAACGACCGAGAGACAAATACAGCTTAATTCTATTTAAATAATAAAGAAGATGAGAATCCCATTTCCTTTACCAACGGAAATTAGATTATTTTTTTCCCAGGAGCCAGCGGTATATCAGGTGTTCCAGGCCAGCCCCTTGATGCAAGAGAAAGTAGAACCACCAAACACTCATCTATATATTGCCTGTGTTAATCCTGCTCATCCCTAACAGCTGCGTCTGCTTCTCCAAACAGCCCCACCTTGCTCCACACCTACAGCCCGAGCTGTAGGTGTGCAAATATCAGCATACCTGTCAACAGTGGGAAAATAAGGTCATGCTTGGCAGATTTGCGATGCTCGCCATTTCCTTCGTGGGATACGCTCAAATCAGTGTGGCATATTTTACAAAAAGCTTGGCTTTGATCAACGGTGCTCTCTGGTTAGTATGGGTAAGCCTCCTCCCGATTGGTTGTACTTTAAAACAAACTTTTAGCATTTTTTGTGGATTCTCCGTCCCGTTCTCGTTGATCCATTTTTGAGTCCTCACACGCTGTCGTTCTTCTTCACTTCTTCTTCTTGTTTGATTGGCGGGCGTTGTTTGATGGAATGACTTCTTGTCACTTGCTGTTAAGCCTATGTTTCTACCTTCTACCACCTCCTTTACCGGAGGGGAACAGCAACACATCAGTATGCCTACCATCCACGTCAACGCACTGCCAACAGTTTCTATTTACAAGAAATGTAAAAATAATACAAGAGATTTATGGGAAAATAAGCAAACGGGAGGACAGCGGGAGAGGAGGGTAAAATATGGGAGAATCCAGATAAAAACGGGGCTGTTGACAGATAACCATGTGATGAACAACAGTCCCACCAGTGAGGGGCGGTAATGCACCCATTGGCCGTCCTGACAACCACCAATAGAAAATAAGTGGTAGACGGCAGCATTGTTTCTGCAGTTACTGGGAATATATTGATGAGGCGTAATTGTAATCCTCTGTGGTGTCCTGGTTTGAGGTATGACTCGGAGAACGGTAAATGTTCAACACATGGTTTATTCAGAGATACAAGGTAAACAAACAAGCGCTCTGAAGGTATTTCATGTAGCATCTGCTGAATCCAGGTAAAAGTTCAGTCTGTATTGGTGTGGGTGGAAGTTTAATTTAGACACGCCTGTAGGGCGTGGGCCTGGGAGGAGTGGTAATGAGACCACGCCTTTAGGGTCTGACTTATCTCAGACCTATTTAACTGTTTATGGTGTTGAACAAATGTGTAGAAGAAGAAGCTATTCAGAATCGTTGTTAGCACTACAAATGTGTGGTCCAATGAGGTACCGATGTTAGCTTGAATATCCAAGGTCTAATTAAGGCCTTGAAGAAATGTATTTACCTCAATATCTGGGGCTGATATTTAGTTATACATGTTGCTGTTGAATCGCAATATGAGGGTTGCTTTGTCATTTTCGGTTATGCATATGCCATAACTGTTTGTGTTTATGTCCACGTCTGTCACCTAAAATACCTGAAAGAAGGAAGAAAAAAAAATCAAGAAGAAGCTCTTGCCTTAGCCACACCCTGGCCCCAGAATAACAAGCTTACATTAGCGAGTGGCACGGCTAAGCTTCTTTTGGTGGTAAAAGGCAGAGTGCAGGCTGAGATGAGTGCTTGGAGTGGTGGTAAGAGCTTGGGCTTAGCCTACCCGCAGGCTGGCCATAATCAGAGCCAACAGAACGGACCCGCAGCGAACAGCTCTTTGTCCACCAGGGTCACGACCAGCACTCAGGCGGTCAGGCAGGGGAACACGTTGCTATAGTGATGACGGGTGTGAGGTCCGAGCTCTTTATCTCTCGGGATGTTGGGCATGAGATGGGGGCGGTGTCTTCTTTCTGAAACTATCCGTGGATACAGAAATGCCAGTTCATTTACATGAGCACCCTTGAAACACCTAAAGGAGATTCCCTGTTGTCAAAGACGGTGAAAGGATGAATGGATCAATGAAAGTTATTTAAAATAAAAGTGGAAGAAGGGAGATCAAATAAGCCATTTGGGAGCGAAGGTTATGTCTGGTGGCTCACACAATGACAGGATATTTTTTAATAGGTAATACAACACAATACACAGAGGTGGTGTTGTATGTGTTGTATAACAGCTTCAAAGTTGAATCATTAGAATCACCTGTGGAGCTATATGAGCTGGGGAACCCAAAGAGTGGCCTGCTGATTTATACGGATATAAATTGATCAAAGATAAGGGGAAAATATATTTGCATGAATACAAGCTGTTACATACAATTAAGCAGGATCAACATGAAGGGAATTCAAATAGGAAAACAGTAGGACAGACAAACAGTAAAGTAATTGCAAATGAATAGCAATACGTATAAATCACTTCAACATTTCACATGATTATATTTGTGAGCATTATGTAACTTCAACAAACGCAAACACACACAGACACACAAACACACACACAGAGGTGTTTTCCAAAGCTCAAAGCACATCAAAAGCAGTGTGTCAACGTCTTTATTGCAACAACCAACACAGCCTTATTTTCTTTGCTATTTATGGAACCCCTTTTTTCTTTATCTGGAAATGTCCTTTGGTAATGCGCCTTTAAAAATCAGCATAACACACCAGAATGATGATGTCATCTACTGCACACTGTGGTCCCAGGTGGCCACACGAGTGTGTGTGTGTGTGTGTGTGTGTGTGTGTGTGTGTGTGTGTGTTTGTGTGTGTGTGTAGGTTCGCAATACCTTATAAAAGGTTTTGTTCTTTGTCAACAGCTGTTGTAAAACAAGTTTAGCGAAAACATTCCCCGGGAGCGAGCTCCAGAGTGGATTGATGAGCGGTGAAGGAAACCATTTGGTTTCTGCTCTCAAAGACAGAGAACTCATTACCTTCAGAGCTGCGATGGCCATGCTGCAACCCTTTTGTGGAGAAAGAAATAATATGATCGAATAGATATGGTAAACCGGGACTTTGCCTGCAATGTTTGGTCCTCTGGTTGTTATGCATTGGCTTTGGTCTGTATGTATTAGCATACACACCAAAGTATAGGTAGTAAGCGTTTGAAAGTCTTGCATTTGTTAGTGGCGAATACACAGCCTTGCTCGTGGCAAGAAGCATATCTTTAATCATGATGGTTGCTAGATTTAGTTTGCTTCACACATTTGCTTTAAAGTTGCAATGTGGAACATTAAATCAAGCATTGTAATAAATGCTGATCGATAGTGATTTCAATAAGGTTATCCAAAACTGCTGGCCATCCCACAACTCTCTTTGTTTACATTAATAGTACTATTAACAATCCCAAAACCCCTCCCACTAACACCACCCAGCCGAGCTACGCTAGTTAGCATAACTCATCGTTCTAGAGGGGGGCTTGTTTTGCAAACTGTAATGTCATCATGAAGTACTCATTTCGGTACTCGGTATCGGTGAGTTACCAAATATAAATACTTGTACTTGAACTTGGTCGAAGAAAAGATGGAATCGGTGCAGCCCTACATATTATGCTAATGAAAATAACTTAATGTGCATTTTTTGTTTGTTTATTTTTTGTATACATTGCCAGATGTTTTATTTTGTAGTCTACATTGCAAGATGTTTATACTTTGTTGAAAACTGGAGACTAGCACAAGAAACACACTGGTATGCTACACACTGTGCACACACACATTTTATAATTGGTGCTTTCAGGGATTTATCTGGTGGAAAATTGTAGATTGAATCAGTATATGCCTCAACAAAACTTTATCGATTTACTCCCTAGTGTACATATGATCTAATGTGAGTACGTGGAGAGATGGAGGACACGGAACCACAGGGGGGTGTTGAGTACAGAAGAAACAAAATACACATTACGTAACGCCAGCCACAAAGAACATCTTAAATCCATCTGTTACATCAGGCAGCAGACCTGAACTTATTCGCCATCTCCTGCTTTCTGCAGAAAGTGTCGATCCATTAGGGCAGGATCGCCAAATCAAAATGCCACTGAAAAGGACTCTCAAAATAAACATTGATATATAATCCCCCCAACTCTGCATCGATCACAGAGCAGACCGCGATAACCTTTCACACACCTTTCCTGGCAAGACAGCAAGTGGAAAGAAAAACACATGACAAAACAGCTCGATTCCAACGGGACATGATCACATCCTGCTACTGAAATGCTGCTGCTGGCTGGTTTTTGTTTCAGTTTCCGTTTCAGTTTCGTATTGTTTGGTATTTTTGTTTTTGTTTGGTGTGTCTCGATTTTGTTATCGTTTGTTTTGTTTTGCTGTCTGTTACATAACACCAAGCAACATTATACAACACCAAACAACAGCAAAAATGATGGCAAGAGAGGAGCAAAGGGTATTTTCTGACTAACAATTGGTGAGAATTGAAGACATTTATGGTCAGGTTTTATCATTTAGCGACCGGGAAAGATCTAAAAGCAGGACCTGGGTTCAGAACTTGGGAAGATCTATTAAAGGTTTGTGTGGATGCCAATGCTGATTTATATGTTCATTATGAAACACTGTGTTTCCCCATCCGTCTTGATGCTTAAATATTCATGGACTGATGCATGCCGTATATAGTGTGCATAGTGTTCCCTAAATCAGACAGATTGTATGTCTTGTTTTTCAATTTTGTTTAAAGCTAGCATCAGAAAACAAGAAAATAAGGATTACTCAAGGCACACAGAAGCAAGGCAAAGACCAAACCTGTTCTGCTGTAGCCAACAGAAAGCAGAGCTTTGAAAGGTCTGGGCTTGGCTCTATCAAATATTTAACCACCATCAAATATTAAGCAAACACATGAACAGAAAACAGTAAATATCGAATATGCCCTATTGATACTTACTGTACATTTCTTATTCAACTATCAAAATTGCAATAATGTTTACCATTATACATTTGCTTCTTGGCGCTCTCTCTCTCTCTCTCTCTCTCTCTCTCTCTCTCTCTCTCTCTCTCTCTCTCTCTCTCTCTCTCTTTCTCTCTCTCTGTCTCTGTCTCTCTCTGTTTCTCTCTGTTTCCCTCTCTCTCTCGGAATGTGGGACCACTGATTGGATAAAGCACCCTTACATGGAGGAGTACATGAAGCTCCTGTCCAAATTACGTTGGTGTGAGTAATGTAAAATGGCTTCTCTTCATGAATGCTTGAATATGCACACGTCTGCTCACGCATGTTAACCAGTGTGTATTTGTTTGCGTCTGTCTCGTTTGCACTCATGCAGAATTTGATTACAAACGGCAGCAACTTTGTGTGTGTTTGTGTGTGTGTGTTTAGATGTGTTTGCATGCCCCTGCTTTGGTGTGAGTGTGCCTGTGCTTAGGTGTTTGTGTTTGTGTGTGTGTGTGTGTGTGTGTGTGTGTGTGTGTGTGTGTGTTTAGATGTGTTTGCGTGCCCTTGCTTTGGTTTGAGTGTGCCTGTTTTTAGGTGTTTGTGTTTGTGTGTGTGTGTGTGTGTGTGTGTTTAGATGTGTTTGCGTGCCCTTGCTTTGGTTTGAGTGTGCCTGTTTTTAGGTGTTTGTGTTTGTGTGTGTGTGTGTGTGTGTGTGTGTGTGTGTGTTTAGATGTGTTTGCGTGCCCTTGCTTTGGTTTGAGTGTGCCTGTTTTTAGGTGTTTGTGTTTGTGTGTGTGTGTGTGTGTGTGTGTGTGTGTGTGTGTGTGTGTGTGTGTGTGTGTGTGTGTGTGTGTGTGTGTGTGTGTGTGTGTGTGTGTGTGAAGCTTCAGGAGCCCACAGCCTCAGGGGACTGTGGAGGAGTGAGGTGCCCTCACCAAGGGTCATCACACCATGACCTCAGACCCCCACCACCATTCGAAGACAACACACAACAAATGAACCATTGGAGATTTCACTGCCAATACGGATATCTTATTACCAGCACAATACAAATCATGTTCACATCTTCTTACAAAAAGTAGCCAGTAGGGGCTAGGCTACTTGCACTGGATGTGGACATTGGGCTAATCAGATTCTTGTAGGCGGGACTTGTAAATAAAACAGTCTGATGGAACGCCTGTGATCATAGAGAGAGGAGAGAAAACATGAGCTAGCAGCTCCTCTAAAAAGAAGTTTGGATTCTGCAATTAACTTCCAGAAACATTGACTGAAAAATCAACACAGAGTGTACTTTCACCTATGGAATGGTTATCTGCTTGGTGATTGGTTGAGCTACAAGCCCAATCTGTGAAGATATGAAACTCCCTAAGGGTGTGCAATTAATACATTATTCAACACCTCCTGAAAAGTGACACATCTTCCAACAGAAAGGCCCACTAAGAAATTGTTACAGAGTAAAGAGTTTCTTAACCTGGCAGAAGCAGTGAACGCTGAAAACACTGTTGTTGATGAAGCTAAGGTAGCAAGTGGTTCTGTGACTTTGTAGTGCAGACCGATTCTGTTGATTCGGTTTCCACATCAAATGATCCATCATACCTGTGTGTTGTCTTGTTAGAGTATTTGGTTTGTCAAATAGTTTACCATGCCAATTGATGCTAAGCTCTGTCTGTATTGTGTATCTCACATCACATACAGCACTCTGTCACAAGCATTCCAAAATATTTGCGCAGTGCCTCTCCTTTATTCTACTCCATATGTGTGTGTTTAGCAACGATGTGATGCAAATATCCGGGCAGGAATTATGTGTGAGGATATTCCCATCCGGCCCCTGTTGTTTCTATCGCACGAGCACAGCACTGCAAGTCATTTCGGCGGTAAATCCGGGCTTACTAGTCACAGGAGGCCTCCTTGAGATTCCACCCTCCGCGATTTTATACAATTTTTCAGATGCAACCCCACACATGTGTGATGGTGCAGAGAGAGAGAGAAAGACTTGCCTCATGGAGATCAAAGGTTTCAAAATGATGTCAGTATATACTAGCTCCGTAGGACCTCATAAAGATGTGATAGATGCACGTTGTGCTTGTGTGTTTGTTTTGGGTCTGTGTTTGAGTGTATGCACGTGTGTGCATGAATGTATTTGAATGTCATTTTCATGAGTGTCAGATGTGGAGTACTGAACATGTTATGTTCACGTGCGTTTGTTTCTCTGTGTCGCGTGTAATCTTTGTACACATGTGTATGTGATCTCCATATCATCCACGGGTTCCTGTGAGGAAAAGCTTAATGATGGACTTTGATCTCAGTGCCAGGTGGTCCCTCAGACCACCAGCTGTCTACCCCTCCACCCTCCATCCTAACCAACACCACCCACCTCCACCCTGACCAACACCACCCACCACCACCCTACCCAGCCCCAGCCACCTTCACCCTAACCAACACCACCCACCACCACCCTACCCAGCCCTAGCCACCTCCACCCTAACCAACACCACCCAACTCCCCTCTGACGAACACCACCCTCTCAACCACCCTACCCAGCCCCAACCCTGCCGCTGGGCTCTGCTGCTCCAGCCCAGCAGGGGCCCTGGTGAGCATGTTTAAAAGATGGTGAGGCTCCTTTGAATCCTGTCCAAGGCCTCTGGACGTCTCACATAGGGCCCAGCAGTCCTGCTACGTTCCAGCACAACTTCCGGGGTGAGACGGCCCAGAGCCCAGGCAGGAAGCCAGGAAGGGCAAGGGGCGGAGCTACTCCTTGTTTTCTGTTTGGTTACGGAGATATCCCACCGAGGAAAGCTCATTCATGCGAGTGGATGAAGTGTTCAGAAGTTTAATAAGATTTGATAAGTGTATATCTACAATGGCCAGCCAGCACAGGGTTGATTTTATCCTGGCTGAGTGAATGGCTGGCAATGTCCAGCCATTCACAAATTATGGGAGCCCCGCCTCCCATAATTTGATTGGTCAGTACAAATATGTGAAGTTGATGACCAGGAAAGGTTTATCTAGGTACGACAGAAACACACAGTAGTGATCATAGATCACTTATTGAAACCTCCAAAGGCCGTCATGACATCACATCCTCCCTACCCATCAATGAACGGCCTTTTCAAAAATGCACAAATACCTATGAAGTATGAACAATATGTATGCAATACAGGAAAAATAATGAGACCCCAATGTCATGGTAACCATGAAGAATTACCTTTTATGTCCCAATTAACTAAATCGACAACCTGATGTCTATGCAATATACCGTTGGCAGCACACACAATAATGCTTGACCTTGTTATCACTCACTCAGCAATATTTATGTTTGTCTGAATAACTGATGACAGCTGATAGAGCGAGCAGAATGGGCAATGATATTGTAAAAGCAATCATATGCTTGCTTTTGACTAACTGTAGAATCGTATTGGCTTTCTCCCTTAACTTACATTGTCTTACATCATGTATTGATCCTGTTTATCTTTTCTGATCATCCGTTCTGTCAAGTGTTTTTTCCTACAATATATTGGATTGATTAATATAATTTTTCCTAATATAGAACCACACTCTAGAGTAGACAGACCTCAAGGTATATAATTTATCTTAATGTAGAATCACGCTCTAGAGTAGACAGACCTCAATGTTAAGAATGTGACCTAACGTAGAATCATACAATATAATAGATACAGATCAACATATCTAATGTGTCCAATTGTGGAATCACACTCTAGACCAGACACACTTCAAGCATATAATCACACTCTAGACTAGACTAGACACAACTACACAGAGAATCTGTCTTAACGTAGATCACACTATAGTCATGACATATCACAACCTATAGAATGTGTCAAACTGTAGGAACAAAAAGAAGACTAGACACAACAACATACGTAGAATCACACTATAGACAGCACAGTCCTCGTCCTGTGTCGCAGTAGGAGGAAGGAGAAACAATGTGTTAGAATTAGCTGAACGACAACAGAAGTCCAAGCCAAAAAAAAGCTCTGTGCTTCAACAAGTGTGCACGCATCCGTCAGACGTGGGGTGGGTGTGTAGCTGTGAACTAATGTAGTGGGTGAGAGCAGTAGTGTTGACAATAGCTATCACTCTCGGATGGGTGAGATGGGGAATAAGGAGGTATCAAAGATGGAGTAAAGGAGAACAGAGCATTAGACACAGGACCAAACAGATACGAGAGGAGTAATCAGGCCAATTCCCCTCTCTTTCCATCTGGATGCTTCCATCCTTGTGTTGTGCTTTTGGTGTGTGTACGTGAGAGTGCTTGAATTTGTGTTTTCTGAATTGTTGGTGTATGTGTGTATGCCATTGTTTTCTAAATGAGTTAGTCTTCGTTAGTTTGTGTGTATTTGTGTGTGTGTATGTGTTTGTGTGTGTGTGTGTGCGTGTATGTGTTTGTGTGTGTGTGTGTGTGTGTCTGTGTGTGTGCGTGTGTGCGTGTGTGTGTATGTGTGTGTGTGTGTGTGTGTGTGTGTGTGTGTGTGTGTGTGTGTGTGTGTGTGTGCGTGACTTTTCGTCCACAGTGCAGAAATCCGGAATGAGAACCATTAAATATGGATTAGGGCTTTAAAACGAATGACTAAAAATGGATTAGGCTTAGTTGAACAGAAAAAAAGGCAAATACAGAATATGTTACAAGGCTTACAATGGGTTGATTCAATTTCATGAGAACTCTATTTTTAGCACACCTTGCTGTATAGGTTAGAGAGAATCTATAGTAAAAGTTATTGGAATACCATTATTTCCATAATTTATTTTGCACCATTGGCACAGCTTCGATGCGCAACGTTAGTGTGTGTGTATGCGTGCGTGCTTGTGCGTGAGTCTGTGTGTGTGTTGGGGGGCGGGAGGGGTTTGTGTTTATGTGTAGCAGAAAGGTGAAAACCATGCAAAAAAAAAGAGTGCATTAAAACCAGGGCACAGACACAGTTTGAACACAAAACAGTTTTTTTCCCCTCAAAACTTAACGTATCATATTTTTCTTCCCGATTTTTTCGGGGCTGAGAAGATGGGAGAGACGGAGGAGGAGGAGGAAGAGCGCTGCGAGTGAGCGAGGAGGCGAGGAGGAGAGGAGGCACGCCATTAGAAGCAGAGGAGAGCTGTCGGCACTCGTGCCAATTAGTGCCACTTTGGGTGTCACTCAGCCAGGCACCCGGCGGCTCAGGATCCCTGCTGATCCGGGATCTGCCTCTTCATCTTCCTCTCCTCTCAGCCCACAACCCTCTGCCAACACGGGGCCCTCAGCCTGCATGTTGAGGAGGGGGAGGAGACGAAGAGAAGGGTCCAAACATGGCCCCTCAATGTGAGGTTCTTATTGTAGCGCTCTTGCTACTGTTTAGTATTTAGTCGTTAAGGCGCCATTTTATGTGCTTACAGCCTAAATGTTCTTTGGATACGTTCTTGAGAAAATAGGGGTGAGGGGTCTTGGTCAACGATGCCAGTAGTTTGACATTGGGGATTTAAACCAATAACCCTTTGGTTGGGAACCAAACGCCGTGACCTCACTTGCCTATGCCACACTCCGAGAATGGGATCAACAGATAAATATACACAATGATACGTTGTGTTCTTGTTCGATTTTCAGAAAGAACCGGTTCTGACGGTTTGGATCCAGCGTGATGTGTTGACAGCCTCAATCTGTGGGAAACATCTGTTATTTTTTCAGAGAACATTGGTTTTAAATTGAAAAGGGAATACAAGGGGATTTTTATAGATAGAGGGAGAGCCACACAAGATACTATGAGCCAGTGTTTGAAGTACACACACTGGCCCACATTTCACAATCCTTTCAATAGAACACCTCGGTGATAGAATATCACAAAAGTAATTGGACAGTCATGACGTTTTTACATTTTGATGGTTGCCAATCGTATTGAACAACAACCATACAACCATCCCCTAGCAGTATGCCTGAGAAGAACCATAGTAGGCTTATAGTATGCTTGAACATAACTGTTTTCAAATGTTCCTTAATCAAGAACATGAGCTGATAACACCAATATGTTTGTGGATTTGGCATTACCACTATGCTTATTTCACCATGGGGCTTAGTCACCTGGCGGCCATCTTGGTTTCCTCTTGGTTCATTCACCTTCAGCTCCCCCTCCCAGCTAGTGCTCAGAACACAGATAGCCACTGGGCCCATTTGTTAGGCTTTCTGCTGTCTCCCCCACCATGCTATTTCCCCAGAGAGCTTACAAGCAAGGACACAGCATCTCTCATGTCTTTGTATGGCTTTGTGAATCTGCCATGACCTCTCCTACAGCAGCAACAACAACAACAACAACATTATACCCAAACAATGGATCTACACTGTTTATGAAAAAGTGTCTATATTTAACATGACACAGTTCTATGGATACAGCTCTATACATGACCCTGTCAATATGTACGATGTTGGCATTACAACAGACTGTGTTTGCCAACCCCCCGCCCTCACAGTTAAGTAAACTTAAAATAAATAAAGACACTTCACCTTCACACAGAGAATACAAGATCCGGAAGTCTTACCGAAGTCGTGGGTGAATCATTAGGGGAGGTTCGCTGATGTGGGGTTGTCAAACATAAAAAACAAATATTTGACAACCATGGCAGTATCTCAATATACTATATGGTTATCTAGAAAGACTCTAACTAGAAAGACTTTGTCTAAAGCGGCAATAACAACTTTGTTTTCTCATAGTCTAATCCACTGCAGCCTGCATCAAAGTATCCCACTACAAACTCCTCAACACACACTTTGAACTGATAATCTCATTGTATACAAGTCATAGATGCAATACATGAAATACATGACAAATCTCCCGTCTCCTGTGTCTAGATGGTTGCCGCCCTCCCGCTACTCCGGAAGAAAAACAATCACGATTGAGATGGTTTCAGAGATTGAAGCCTGGCTTGTGATGTCATTGGATCTTGATGTGCTTTGCCTTGTGGGTGGGGACCAGCGAAGAGGGATGACTGCACAGTACCATGTTACCAGGGGACACAAGTCAGTCTACACCCTGGGAGGGTTTGGGTGTCAGAAACGTATTTCTGGTTAGTTTTGGATGGTCGTTTTGCAGCAGGTTTGTGGATATCCTCTTCTAAAGCTGTTGTGGTGGAATATGCTAGCCTATCTAGACACAGAAGAGACAAGGGCAGCAATTAAGTTATCTACGAGTCACAAGGGGGTGTTGTAGCGAAACAATAGTCGGGATCGGCTCAAAAAGAACATCGGAGACAAAAAGATCCGAGAGACATCTCTAGCATGCAGATCTCCACACTGAGCAATCATCTCCATTGGTTTGGTCATGATCAACTCATTCAGTTTGCGAGCAAACCCAGTGGGCGGCGTCTAGCTTCTGCTAAGATAGAACAAAGGAGTCACGTTTTAATGGGCTGTAGGTCTTTTCTTGTCGGATTCTCAACATGCATCGTTTTATTTGTTACATCGCTGGTCTGTAAACCGCCTAGCAAAAACTGAATGTAAGAATTTTACCATTGAGATTTCTTTTGGCCATTTTACGCACCTTAGTGAATTTTATGTTGCACTATTCAACATGGCATTGAGTAAAAAAACACAACAGAACATTGTGTTCTGTTGAAATTCCTGCCAATAAATTGCAGCCTGTAAGAGCTGTTGCCATAGAAAGGTAAACAATAATTGTTATACTTTTACCTTACCTTCCCCAATAGCAATTTCGTTATTAATATTTTAGGGTGCAGACATCTATTTAGAAACATGTCCGATGAGACAAGGAACAGACAGGATATCGACGAGGCGATACAGTGATATTGTGATGAAACACTGGGCACACACTGGGCAGTCTGGGTAATGGGGCATTTCGTGGTACACAGACAATGTTTGATTTGACATTTACCGTCGGTTTGCTGAAATTGCTGTGGGATAGCCTAAAATAAAACAATGTCTGAGCAGCAGAAGCAATCCCAGGAGAGCTGGCTGGGCAGTGTAAAAGCACTGTGGTATCACTGAGGAACACTACAAGAAAGTGTTGTGTTTTTCAGAGCAGAAAGTAAAAAGGGCTGTTCCCAAGTCCAAGACTGGCCCACGAGGTTACAGCGGCCACGATGCGGCAGCTTTTTTGAACAACAATTCAAAATGAAAATTTTAATTGGAGCCAAATCAGTAATTCCATATAGTAAGACAACAACATGATTGAGTATCCCTAAATGCCTCTAATTATTGTAACATTATAACTAAATTGAACATAATTATTACAATGAGTGATCAGGTAGGGCCCTTCATTAATGGTGATGGGCCCTACCTGTTCACTAATTGGTCAGGGCCCTAATTGATCACTAATTGTGCCGGGCCTTTAATGATCTCTCATGATGCAGTGACCTAGTTGATCACCTATGGTTCAGGGCCCTAATTGATCACTACTGGTAAAGGGCCCTATCCAATCAATAATGGTGCAGGGCCCTACTTTTCATTGATAATGCAGGGCCATCATTTACCACTAATGATGCAGGGCCCTAATTTATCATTACTAATACAGTGACCTAATTGATATTTAATGACGCAGGGATCTACCTGATAATTAATTGAACAGGACCCTAATTGATGATTAATGATGCAGGGCTCTACCTGGTAAAAAAAAATGGTTTGGGGCCCTAATTGATCTAGTTTCAAGGTCACTCATTAATTTCTTATTTTTCTATACTACCGCTGGGGCAAAAATAAAATAGGTTTCATTGAAATAGGTGTTTTACTTTCTAGGGATTTCTAGGGAGGATCTAAAGCCTCTGATAATCCAGATTATATTGCATCGTCTCTCTAGAGCAATCTACAACATTATTTCCCATGCATCCCTGTATCTAGTCAAGTCAATTTGTTTAGCTCTAAATCCCAGGTATTCTGAAAGGGCTTCACATCCCCTATCTATAATCTATCTATAATCTGTCCGCCTGTATGTCCCTCTATCCATCTGGCCGTCCTCATCCGCAACTAGGCTATAGGCCCACGCTGTCCTTGTGTGTCTAAAACAATGTTCATCTCTGCGCTATACAATGATAATTTCTTATTTGCCAGTGTAAACTGTATCTGCTCGTTAAACAGCCCCGTTTGCATGACATTAAAACATGTGAATCGGAAACGTAACAAAGCTCAAATGATCAATCGAACACATTGCTAATTAGCCACCTGTTCAGAATCCCGCCGTCGTTCCCGACGATGTCATGAATGATTAGCCATATCCCTTACGTCGCTAGAGGACATTACGTTTCAAATGCCGCAACAAACAGAAGGAAACAAAGGCAGGCGATGTTTGGACAAAAACACGGACTGCATTACCACCAGCAAACACCATATCATGAAAGAGAGAGAGAGAGAAATCAAATTAAATATTGATGTGCGTGGTGTGGCAACATCTGCTATATGGCGTTCATGAAAAATTCAACGATACACCCAGAGCAAGGCATTGTGGTTTCTCCGCGGTCTATACTGAGCTACATATGTGGCACGCATTGATGGAAGGCAGAATGAATGGCTGTATTAGAAGCACGAGGAGGAGGGAAAAGGGTGGGGTTCGGGGATAGGGGAACGAAGAAGAAAAATCCAATTCCAATATTGCAACCCAGACATATTTCTCAGCCCTGACACTGTTGAGCTGAAACAGCAGAACGAGAATGAAAAGAACACCCAGGAGAGGAGAGTATGATTAAATCTATATTTTACGCATGTTTTTCCTTCATGCATTCATTGTGCAGGTTTTTGGATGGTGATGTTAGATTGGGTAGCTTGAACGGCCAGAGTAGGAAGGGGTTTATGGGACAAATAAAGGGAGCTTGTCCCAAAAACAACCGGTAGCTAACAGTGACCCATTCTGTTGCTTTAATTGTCTTCTGATTTGCCCTGGCCTATCTCTGCTCTGTACTCTTCATTCTTCATTTCTCCTGCAACAGACTGAGAGGCAGCTTGGCCGAGAGGGGGCTGGGGTTGATCAGGGGAACGGGCGTGATGATCCTCTACTACTGTCCTCTCTTCCTCTCCAGCCAGGGCTGTGTTGTCCCACTGCAGCATTACAGATGTTTTCCTATTATCCATCCAGTCTGTCAGTCTGTGTATCCATACATTTATATTCATCACTCCATCCATCTGTCCAACTATATATCTGTCCATCTGTCCATCCATCCATCCATCCATCTATCTATACATCTGTCCATCTGTGCATCTGTCCATCTACCTGACTAGACTGCCTCAAGAACCCTTCATAAAACGATGCATTCTTTTTTTAAAGTATAATTCTACCTCTTACTGGTCTAAAGATTTTATTTTAATCGACAGCCTGATCGCCACATTCCTCCCACATTCTGTTGTATTTCATCTTCCTCAACCCCCCCCCTCTCCCCCGCCCCCTGCCATGCCCCCAACTCCCTGACAGTTGTGCGGGACCCTGTTAGTTCAAAGGCAACGCGTCGCCGTCATACTGGCGGTCATTCAAGTCTAAAGCAGCATCCCATGGCCGGCGCCCGACACATGGCGAGTTCAAAGAAGAAGACTTTCCCCAAGATAGCTTCAGAGGGAAGGCACCTCCTCCCTACCAGCCGCCATCAATCTTTTAATGGTGACTCGTGACAGACCCGCCGCGCTCGGATCAGCAGGCATCCCTTCCTCCTCCTCCTCCTCGTTCCTCTTCTACGATCGCCCATTCTTACGCTGACTTGTTTCCTTTCTTCCCCTCTAACTGTCCAATCCCTTCTCTCTATGCCTTTGACATCTCCCCCCCCCTACCGACCCCGCAAACCCCTCTCCTGTCTGTCTGCCGTGGCACTCTAATGAATACGCTGGCACGGCCTGTAAATTATTCAGTAACTAAGAGGGAGTATATCAAACTCATCGTACCCCCTCCCCAACTTGTTTTGATCCAAAAATAGCCTCCCCCCTTTTTGGAGGGAGGCATGGAAGGGGGATTATGCACTGCTTAGGAGATATGAAGAGACCCAATGTTAAGCCATGTCCGTCGTCTATCGTTGAGTCGGATTTGACGTCAGTCATGTCAATCAGAATGGTTCAATAATCATCAATCACCGAATGACGTGGATGGATACAAGCTTTTGATTTCAGTGATGATGTTATGTTATGAGTAGTTTCAGTTGATGAGATATAAACTCCCTTTGAAATCCTGTGGTTCAAAGGACGCAATATCATATATCTCAGAAGGCACCCTGAAGGTATTAAGAGGCAGCAGCAGATGCTGAATGACCCAACCAATAAGAATTACTGTTTACTGGAGGAATGGTCAGTACCAGTTCAGGAATTCATGAAATACATCACAAATTCCTATGAGTGTATCATTTCTGACACACACACACGCACACGCACACACACACACACACACACACACACACACACACACACACACACACACACACACACACACACACACACACACACATAAATAGGTTGTGTGTCGTCATAACCCTTAGTGAAGATCTTGGTGTGAGTTAGTGTTCTCCGTGTTGATTAGAATAAGGATCAGGGATTTCTCTTCTGCTTTGGTCCGAATCAGCTGTCTTCTGGAGAAATGTGTAAAACTAAAGGGGACTGAAGTTGATTTTGTAGAGTTCTGAATACGTTACCATAATGTACAGGTAAGCCTATGCCTAGAATGGACAGATATATACACGAGTTTAAGTCCTTTTTGTTCGACTACCCACACTACAAAAATCAACCTGATGATGGAAGTTGATATTTTTGTCGATAACCTTCAGACCGTAAGTGATGGAAACAAAATACGATCTTCACTTCTTGGATTACTTGGGTCGTGTCCAAGTGGCAGTTATTTTGCGATGGCTGCCAAATAGGTTTCTCTAAAAGGCTTGGTTGAATTAAAAAAACAAATTCTATCCAAAAAATACAAGTCATTGGATGGTATAGAGTGCTTGTTTTTTTGTGTTTGCAGCATAACAGAAGTGTTCCCCTGATTCCACCTCGTGGTTTGGCTGGATGAGTTGAGACCTGTTTGAGATGCAGGAAACCATTTCCTGATATTGTTCGACCCCACGAAAAAGTGGCAAAATACTAGACCCTCAACTCTCCTAGAAATAATTCAACGCTTTATATCGTCTAAAGCTAGAAGACGTACGTTAGATTCTATGGTCAGGAGAAAGGCGGAACCGAAATAGCCATTATAATGTATTGGCCAGTGCATATATAGTTCAAGTCATCCTGTACAGACCCCATCATGGCCCCATTACAGCTTATAAATAAAGGAAATGGAGCTCTATGAGTCCACGATTAAGGATTAAGTAGCTCTGAGTTTAGAAGATACAGTTGGTGCTTGGTAACTAAAGGGTTGCTGGTTCAATCATTGGCTTCTCCCTCTTTTGTCTTGCATCACTGATATTGTTGTTATTGTGTGCCTGTGTGCATGCATGTGGTAAATGTCATAGCATTAAGAGTCTTCAAGGTGCAATCTCCATGAAACACTTCCTCAGAAATATCTTAACTATAGGGTGATGATATACTTCCTTGATGTGTCAGAGATAGTGAGTGAGTGATATACTGTGTATATATATATATATATATATATATATATATATATATATATATATATATAGGGTAATGACCCTGGACATCCAATAGATTAGAACATGGGAAGATATGGGGAAGGAAATGATGAACCCCAGGGCATAACAAAGTCGAACAAATGAGGTGACAGAAAGGTTACACACTGTGGATTAATCCTTAAATACACAGAGGCCTTGACTATGACCGATGTCTGATGCTCAGACTCCAATGAGGAAAAAAAACATGAGTTTGCGAAGAATAGCGCTTTGAGATGACTCCAATTTGATTTTAGATATTCTTTTCTTTAACAAAGTGCCATGTAGATTGAAGAATATATTAGGAATATTGGTTTCACCCGTCAGCACAGATTGGACAGAGGATAATGTAATTTGTCCTGGTAATGCAGTGGAAGACTGAGCACTGATGTAGAATAAGAATGAACTCTATCAGTCTGAATATATTATAAAAAGAGAGAGGAGAGAGGGCAAAGAGAGAGAGGAAACGGAGGCAGAAGAGAGAGCGAGACAGTGGTAAAAGGACAACCTTTGCACACCCTTCCAAGAATGGAAAGTAGGAGAGAGAATATCTCATCGCACTGGAGAATAAGAGGAGAAGACCTTTAACATGTTAACATTCAAGTCCATCAAAAGTATTTTCGTGATATCGAATGGTGGTGGCTGGAATTTACAGAGGCCTCTAGAGAAATCCACAATAGACCTGATTAGATGCTGCATCTTTAGAATATTGGTGGGTAACACTTGAGAATAAGGTTGTATTAATGAATAACGCAATAATAATTATTGTACAGCATTAGTATAGGGGTTAAGGCTAGGGTTAGAGGGGGAGCCCAACTTTATTAAATAATCAATAAATGAATACCTTAACATGAACACCATTACCTCAGTTAGCATGAACACCACCAGTACATTACAAAAAGAACATTAGTTGAATATAAATGATCTGTTAATTAATGACTATTACTTCATTCACTAATATTAATTAATGGTTAGTTAATGTACCCTTATTGTAAAGTGTTTCCACATGGTTTAATCCAAATTAATAGTTCGAACCACCTTCCCTGTCGAAGTGACTGCATCAAAACCACTGCAGAGATGGTCTGCAGTGCTCTGTTTGGCGTCAGACCGCAGGGACGTAGGTGGATGAAAGTCTAATGTTGTTGGCGAGGTTGCCATCTTCTCTTCTTTGTACTGCTAACTTTCAGCTGAGAAAAACATGTAAATTGGTGTGGCAGCGGGCTGCGCTGTGCCAGCGTGGCGCTCCTCCAGAACCCGCTCACCTAGCTTAGCATCGGTGCATCTCAGCTGGGATCCCAGCAGCCTTTGAAATCGGCCTCCAGCACATCATTATTCTGTATTTACCTCTCTGTGAACGTACACAGGCACGTCGTATATATCAGCCCCACGACGACGCCTCCTCTGCGCTCTGTGGTGCTGCCTTCAGTCAGTATTATAGTCAGCTAACTCTGGGTGGTCTTTTCTCTTCGCTGGGCCTTTGGCGGATTTGGACGGGTCATATCAGATCAAGGGTGTTACATGAATGTTTTGTGTCAGTTGATTAATGTCACGGCTGTTATATTTTTAAATAACTGATTGTTGATATGTGATTATCAACAAATCTAAAATTTTTAATAATCATATATATATATATATATATACATATAGATACATGAAAATATAAATAAAGAAACAAATAACTTGCCAAGCATCCAGCGGATCTTGATCACTGGCCCGTTCCAGATAGAGCTGTAAGGCGATAATTATGAAGTGGGACTCATGCACTCCATGATTACAAGTGTGTGAAGCTTTTCAAATTGCGGGTGTCGTTTGTATCTCGGTATTGACATCTTTATGAGTGATGGTGCAGAATGGTCACGACACTCCAACGGGTGGTTTTTTATGGTTTCAAGGTTTTGGATGATGCACTGAGACTGTTGGCATCAAATATTTAGGGGGAAAGGGCGTGGCCTGCATCACAAACAATCACATTCAACAACCAATCAAAACATACCCTGGCAGAGGGATTTCTTGAGAGGGGGAGCGCTGGAGAGCAACACCGAGAGAGCAAGAGGGAGAGAGGAAGAGCGAGAGAGTGAGGGAGAGAGCAAGAGGAAGAGAGAACGAGGGAGAGAACAAGAAGGAGAGCGCAAGAGGGAGAGAGCAAGTGGGATAGAGCAAATGGGAGAGAGCAAGAGGATGAGAGCTCCAGGCAGAGTGAATAGCGTCCACTGCCGGCATTAACCAGGGCTCCTTAGGCCCTAACAAGCCTTAACTCCGTCTGGGGAACCCAGCATTATGCAATAACCTCTCACTTAGGATATATGATGAAGATTACTGTTGAAGATTATTATGTTGCAACCGGCTGTCCTCTCTGGCCCATGTGGCCGGGATACAAATTGGTGAACACTTTAGCAATATTCTAAAGGATGAGTCCAGTGTTGAACGAGCGAACCCCCCTGAATATGCGAGATTTCTGGGCCGTCCTGCAGTACGGAGACGGACCCCGCTGCAGAACACTGGGGAACAGAACAAAGAGCAGTTTAAATAAACGCCAGCCATGGCCCGGTCCACCGGTGGGTGTTGAATCAGCACATTGGTCCAGGATGGCTGTGACACTTTTGCTTATGGTTAACTGTTTTCAAAGACAGTCTTTCTTACCTCAAATCTAAAATAGTTTAAGTCTCTGCTTAAGCTTTTATTTAATGATAATAATTTAATGTCACATCTTTAGTTATTAAAGCAGGGAAATCAATGACATAATCTTCGTGGGAACTTGACCTTCTGCAGGAGAGTGCATAATTCTCAGAAGAAACGCTCTGAGTTAATCGTATTCATAGATTAAAGAAACTAAGTAGTGGAGCGTGATATTCAAGTCTGATAAGACGGATGTAATCATGGGCCCCTTCAAACTTCAATCACATCACTTCAAAAAGGCAGCATTTCTCTCCTTTACAAAACAGAAACTAGTGCGATACATCACAACAAATGTTCTAACACAGTTTTATGACTAATTAATTTAACTATGCTGATCAATCAATCATTGAGACATCAGTCGTGGTACATCCCATAATGACCAGGGTTCAGACAAGGTGCCAACATTGAACACACAGCTCATCACTACAAGCTCTGTATCTAGGGGAGTGGAGGGATAAGAAGATAGCCTGCAGCTTTTCTATTCAACATCCTCTCCGGCTCCACTGGTAGTGCGAGGTGTAAACAGGGTCATGGTTTGCTGGTTTGATTCCCACTACGGGAAATGTATGCGATCATGTTATGGCAAGACGCTGAATGGGAGAGAAAAGATTTTTTGGATGACAGCGTCCACCCAGTAGCATATATTAAAATACATTATAGCACATTGAGCTCCATTCAATTTGCATGTAGGGCGCATGTTTCGGATAATATATGCCTTGTGATGTTATGCAGAAGAAATATGGACTAAAGCAGAATCCCTGCTCTCGTAGCCTGAAACTATTACTCCTTCAAACCCAGGATGTGGAGTCTGCATTTTGTTTAGCATCAAATGGATAAGAAGAAGGCGGTTTAAAAGCTTCTCTAGGAAAGGAGAGCGGGCCATGCCGGCTAGATAAATAAAAAAAACGGCTATTGGGTGCCAGTCTCTCTCTGAGATAGGGCCATCCACCTGTAGACTCAGCAGGGTTACATGGCACTGGACAAGGGCGTAGGAACCGGG
Source organism: Pollachius pollachius (assembly GCF_949987615.1). NCBI lineage: Eukaryota > Metazoa > Chordata > Actinopteri > Gadiformes > Gadidae > Pollachius > Pollachius pollachius. Next base: position 17,923,019 of record NC_136937.1, on the reverse strand, counting down.
GGGGACGGAGGGGACGTGTCCCCTCCAATATCGGAGACAGGCGCATTTGTCCCACCTAAAAATTATACCGGATCTGTCAGGTTTCCGATATGTGTCCCCCCCAATGTTAAACTCATTCCTACGCCCCTGGCGCTGGTTATTCAAATTTCTGATTGTAGCAGAAACTGTTAGGACTTTTCAAATGCATGTAAACATCTTCTGACCTACATCGGACCAAAATATGACTATAACATACATCTCATTATCTGATAAGAACAACTAGATAAGTCGGTCATAGTCGGCATGATCAGACGACGTAATAAATAGTCATGTTGTTGCCGGGAAGTCAAACAACACATCTTCGACGAGATCAACAACTCACCTCTGGACAGACGAGGAGACTCAGTTCATGCTTGACCAAGTGCATGAGCTAAATATTTTAATATGTATGCCGCCAGATAGTTTTTTGTTATAAAACCACTTGTTGAAAGTTGACAACGCCACATAGCGTAGCGGAGTGAGCCAAACTCCGGCCATTTATCAGATTTCTCTGATTTTCTCTGGCGTATACACTCAGACAAGTGACAGCTGTACGTTCGAGTGGCAAGTCGGTATGTGGCTTAATCCTATCAAGCTAACCCAGTAGGTCATCTAGTTCACTCTGTGAAGGAACCTATAGGAAAGAAGTGGGCTTTCAGGAAACACATCAGCTTTGTGTTTAACTTTATGTATTCCTTAAGAGCTTTGTGTTCAACATTTACATTAGCACCCAAGAAAACAAACACACACACACACACACACACACACACAAACACACACACACACACACACACACACACACACACACAGACGAATAAGCACGCACTCACTGAAACATGCACATATTTAAACCCACACAAACTCATTTGCATGCACACATATTTATCTACAAAAACAATTGTTAGAAAGAGTTATAAATTATGCTCCACCTTCAACCACACACCGCAATGTAATCCATCTCCTGCTGTTGTTTTCACACCCATCCCCACCTACCACCACCACCACCTCAGCCTCCACACACAAGTTTGCCAAACATCCCCCTCGACGTTAATGACTTCATGCATTCTGTCCCCGAGTCATGAATAATGTCTTCCTTTCTCTCTCTCCATCCATCCATAAATATATAGTCTTCCCTCACTGGAAGTGAGGGAAGACTATATATTTATGGATGGATGGAGAGTGCATCGCGTAACGAGGCCCCTCCAAACCCAATCCTCTTGTCTGGAAGGAAGCGCCACCTGGGCGAGAGAGAGAGAGAGAGAGAGAGAGAGAGAGAGAGAGAGAGAAAGTGGCGTACGATGGCGGCGTTATGAGACGGGGGAATAATATCCAAGGGGGGAGAGAGGGGGTAGGGGGTTGACGACGAGGTGAGGTCAGCGCATCCAATTTGATTTGTTGCTTCCATTTCATTTTCACATTTCCTCTCCACCACGTCGGAGAGGGAGGGATCCGGGGGAGACGTAGCGGTAAGATACGGGGGAGTGGGGGGCGGTGAGCGTTGGTGGTTCTCAGAAAGCCGTTTCATCCTCTCCTCCCGCCGAATGTATCAGGGAGGCTTTTAGCGGGGGGGTGTGTTGATTTGTTTGTTTGTTTGAAAGAGTGTGTGTGTGTAGAGGTGCGTGTGTTTTTATATGTGGGAATATATATGTGTGTGTGAGTGTGTGCGTGCCTGTGTGTGTGTGTGTGTGTGTGTGTGTGTGTCTGTCTGCGCTTGCATGTGTGTGTGTGTGTGTGTCTGCATGTGTGTGTGTATTTGTATATGTGTATACATGTGTGTGTTTCTTTGCTTGTGTGGTTGTGTGTCTGTGCGTGTGTGCATGTGTGAGAGTGTGTGTGTGTGTGTGTATGTTTGCTTGTGTGTCTGTGTGTCTGTGCATGTGTGTGTGTGTGTGTGTGTGTGTGTGTGTGTGTGTGTGTGTGTGTGTTTCTGACCATGTGTGTAGAGGCGGAGGTGGCTGGTCCACGGGGCGCGGGGTTCTTCCCCTGGAGACGGGGGCTCTGCTGTCTGGAGGACCGGTGGAGCAGTCATGTGTACAGAACAAACTGTGGGCTCAGAGCCCTGCTTACATAGTATATAAAGAACACAAATATACATTATAGATAGATTCATACAACCAGCCTTATCTATAGTTGACCATGCATCCATACATACAGTACATATGTGTACAAACAGTAAGTAGAATGCATACATGAACCCATACACACACATCCATACATAAATGCATACGTACACAGTTTGTAAGGTACAAACATATACATACACCGAATGTAAAAAGTCAGATTTGATGGACATTCTATAGAGCTATGAAGGCTACAAATGCAACCTTTAGGAAATATTCTCTCAATATAACATAGAGCTAGACAAGAGGATGAACGCTAGATGAATAAAGTTATGTATTATCTGTCTTCTTTCTTTGGATTCAACATGCTATCAGATTGATTTAGAACACCACAATACACTTTTCCTTTTCATAACCATCTAGATATGATTAGGTGTAACAGGGCGAAGCAATTTGAATAAATGTACATCAAACCAAAATGTATATTCAGTTACAAACTGAGACATAATTGCATGTGAATTATGCAAATTGTCTGGTTCACGCAGGGTTGCGCAGCCTCGCCAGCCTCTAAGTATAACACTCCAAAGAAGAGGAATAAACAACACAAAACAACACTTGCTATTTGAGTGTCATTGTCTCATTTCAGCAAATAGTTCTGGTACAAATGGCCTTCGTTTCCACTGTAGCTCAAGTGAACTGTGTTCCGCGGTGTTGACTTGTAAAGTGTTTCTGTGCAGAGGGGTGACTTCGCCTCTGCACTCACTGCCTGCTTACTATTCTGGGAGCCGTGCGTGTGTGCGTGCTGCTCGGCCAATTTATTTCTGCCGTCTGCTGTTAGTTTGGGTAGGCCTGAATACTAAACTACACATTCCAATGACCCCATGCATGCCTCAACAACGCTCTCTGTTTTACCTTCATAAAGATAAGTGAATATGTCTACCCTTTCCATACAATTAATTTCCAATTCCGTCTTCAATCTGAGAGGGTGTTAAAACTAATTTATAAGACTGCACCTAATGCATACATGTTCTGTATGCAGAGTAAGGCAAGGGGCCCATAATTGTTCTAAAACAATGAGTAACGTGTCCATCATTAAATGTAAAATTTTCTATCCTGTCCAAAACATCCTCATCTATCTTTAGACCCCACTGGAGATCTTCACAAGAGAAACAGACTAAAAAGTGGCAGATTAAATCAGATGTTTGCCCCTTCAATTGATATCCCACAGAATTTTTCTATAATAAAACATTCAAAAGAGAGAAAGGAACTGTACAAATACATTGAAATAAGCTGTCTCTATGTAAATCTACTGTTACTAACGTCTCCTATAATACATACGGCAGCACCGAGTTCTTTGTCATCATGGGAGAAATCTCATTAAAAGCGGGTGATTTGGATAATCCTCGGCACATCGGAGCCCATTTGCATGCCAGAGCCCATGGTCATGTCTATTAATGGGGGGATGAAATGTGGGATCTCAAATTCCTCTGTTTGCTGATGGAAAGGGAAGAGGTAATGAGAGAGACAGGGGCATAAAGGGACAGGAAATGAATGGGTCCTTCCTCTGCTTTCCATAAGCGGTAATGCGTCAGCATGCACTTGAATGCCTCTGCCTGGAAGCTCTTTCCAATGATTGCTTTCCAAAGCGCTCCCCCTATATCCACTGCTTTGCAGCATCGAATGTGGTCACAGGTAAAACACAGCCGGAGATGGGAAAGGATTCCTCATATTTATATCTTTATATCTCTCCTTTGAAAAAGATCTCTGTGTGATTTTGAAATGTATTAATCAAGTCTACTCATTAGGCGCTTCCCTTCTCTCCAGGGTACTGGGTGAACTGGAGCTCCTCTGTACAACGGGACCCTTAGACGCTCTGTTGAGGCTTGTTTGTTCGTCTTTAGTGTCTCTATTCAGAGAGCTCACGGCCCGTTGGCTGTCACAGCCTCGCCTCGCTGTGGAGGGGAACTGAATCCCTGGGGTGAAACCAAAACACGTATAAATCTGCTTTAAACGCTCTGTGTCTGCGGATGGCCTGATTCTGTACTGCTGCGCTGCTCAAAATATCTCAATCGTCTCTGATGAATATGCTGCGTTTAGGCCTCCCGATGTCGGGTTCTTCATAACAGACACAATGAGTAATTAAAAGTCCTGGAAATCACAGATGTGTGCCTCATTTGCATACTGTATCACACAACACTTTTCACATCACAGCCCCGTCCCTCTAGGTCACGTGTCACGGCCATGTTCCTCCTTCGTCCTCTGATCTCTCATCTCCACGGCTGGCGGATCTTGGTAAAGGCAACCCCGCCCGCTAATTAAAGGCCACCTCCATCCATCCTCCACCCCTACCTCCTCCCTCTGCTGGCTGTTCTGCTCTGTCTCTTCACTGCATAGGGGTCCGCCGCAGTGGCAGAACGCAGCCTGCACAACAGCAGGGGGCCATCCCTTAACTCTCTCTAATTGAACCAGGATGTTGGGGGTTAGAGAGAGAAAGAGAGAGAGAGAGAGAGAGAGAGAGAGAGAGAGAGAGAGAGAGAGAGAGAGAGAGAGAGAGAGAGAGAGAGAGAGAGAGAGAGATTGCAAAGCAGAAGATGTCGGTTGCTGTGATCCAACATAAAAGCCAAAGCAGAAGGAGTCAATTTTAGAAGTCCAGCATATTGATTACAGGAAATTAATCATAAGAAACTGAATTAATTAAGTTGATTAAAGGATACTGGGGTGTGGGGCGTGTGTGTGTGTCTTTGCGTCTGTTTGTGCGTGCCTCTATAGTGTGTGTGTCTATGTCTATCGACGGGTAATAACATAGATTCAAAATGTAGAAGCCAAGCAGAAAACACTTAAGGACGTTAAAGGTCTGTGACGATGTAACAAGAAGGATATTATTGTTTACCATCAACCTCACAGTTTCCTCACACCTTTCACACAGAGGGGGCAGGAGAAACTGGTAGCAAGGAATGGTAGGGTAGCTGGCATAAGGCTTCTTCGTCAAGGACAGCCAGGAATAGCGTAAAGCCACAGGAACCTGGGGGATTACTACCGTGAAGCAGGGAAGCCCCCCCCCCCCCAATGCCTGATGTATGCCAGGGTTTGGAGGGCTGTGTGCCAGCAGAAGGCTTGGAATACCTTGGAACCGGTCGGCAATTTGGCACCAAATTCATATTAAGGAAGAGCTTAATATCCCTTGATGTGATTCCTGGGACTCTTCTGTTTTAGCAACTGATGCAATTTGACAAAAACTAGGAAATCCCATTTGGCTTCTAAACCCAAAGGTTAAGCATTCAGATCCCGAAGGCGTTAAGATAAAAACGAGCTATAATATTCAGTAGCATTGTTTTTTCTGCTTTATAATTTGCACTGTTTTATTGTAGCAAATGGTGCAGATACACAAGCTTATTTTGGGCGATGTAATTCTTCTAATGTGCTAATGATGATTTCAGTTGGCTTGGGTTCAGTAAACCACTTTACTGAACCCAAGGATCTCCGTGATAGGACGGGACCACAGCGATGATGGTTATCAACAGTGAACAAATGGAAGAGGAAAACCACAAGTAAACTCAAGCATTGAGTTTTGGATACAAATTAAAGCTTGTTGTTCTGTGAGTGGGAACTCACCGGTACAACCTGTCCATTCCAATAACGGACAGATCCCTGAGTCCCAACACCGCCAAGCTCTGGCTAATTGGATGTCTGGCCTTTCAATCAAGATGCCAGAAGATGTTTATGTTCACGTTTTAACATTCTCTAATGCTCAATTAAAATGTAATCATGCAATCCGAGAAACAATTTGTAAAAGCAACGTAATTTACGGCGGATGCAGGGAAGTGACTTTGTGTTTAATACAAAGTTGTATCTGGATCTGCATTGCTAAATTACCCAAGTTAAGCCTCGGCTTTTAAGAGGAAAGGGCCCTCTCAGCTGGGTAATTGTATTGTTTTTTAGGCGAGTATATTTCACTAAATTCTACATTGATTCCCAGTGGGAAGGATGAAGTGATGGGGAAATTCGTTTTCTGGTTAATATGTTAAATTGGAGTGGTTTAAAAAATGTCAAAGCCTGGATATCACAGATACTACACAGAAAAGTACTAACTTTGATAATAAAAGGTGGTTGGTATAAACCTGTGTGATTGAGTGCGACACAAATCTTTGGAAAGCAAATTAAACCCAAGAAGATATTGTCAACAAACAATTGAAGCAATATTCAGTAGTGTGCTTTGAATTAATGATAATACACCTACTGTGTCTCCTACCCATCATTTTACAGAGTCCATCTCTACAATGTTTCTACCCCACAGGCAGATGGCCCAATGTCGTATACTGAATAATGCTTCCATTAATAATTGTCAAGGTCATGATTGAATATCTCTTACACCATAACGCATACAAATGAGATTATTGGAAAGAATAATATATAAGAGATCAAGTCAATCATTCAGTTAACCTGAAATTGTCAACTTTAATAACCAAGTGTTTGTGCATGCATAGTTATGATCTCTTCAAAAATGCACTTTATTATTAAAAGATAAATGGCATACCAACACTCTCTATCAGGTTGTGTGTGTAGGCATTATCATGGTGATAACATATTTTGGCTGATTAATTTCCCCAAAAATATAGTTATTCCTTCATTTATACAATTTTAAGAAGTTGAGGAAATAAAAGTTTAACAAAGAAAGAATTTTATAAAGAAAAATGTTGATCTTAGTCTTACAATAAGGTTAACTCAAAAGTGTCAATATAAAAAACAATATAGTTTCAGTAATTATATTCCGAGATACAGTGAACAACAAAAGTACCATTGAGTTATGTATGCGTCCTTGTAAACTATTCAAAGCAGTAGTAGTAACCAGTTTAGCAGGGCGGTCTAGTGCTAAATAAGGAGGACTACATTTCGCAAGTGGATCGATCGTCTCTTCTCATAGAGCACTACATAGCGTTGGCACAAGCTTGTGGTTTAATTCAATCATGCTGAAAACGTTACCCCAGGGAATTCACAACAAATGTTTCTCGGTCTTTCTAAAGTTTCTATAGACATTGAACCCATTCACGTGTTCATTTCTGGAAAAAGACAAAATTGCAATAGCATTGCTGCACAATTCATTCATTCTAAGAATTAGTATTTTTCCCCATTCCACAACAAAAGGGATAGATGAGACGGGATAGGTTAATTGGAAATTCCAGCACTCAGAAAACCAGGAACAGAAACTGGGGACCTTCAATGACATGGACACAGAATCAGTGATCAACACAGGTGGAACTTGACACACAACATACAAGGAAGAAATGCATGGAGTTGGAGCAAGATTGTGACAATTACTATTAAGTACAAAGGTATTGAGGAAAACTAATTGGTGTAATTCCTTCATTTATATATTGCACACATATTAACAATATGACCCCAACCAAAGGTGTTTCCCAAATAAAGTTTTGTTGTGTTAAGAATAGTGTTGTGTGACTCGACACCACAATATATGAGTAGCCTACTGCAGAACATCCACAGAAATGAAGTACAAGTGCCATTATGTACTACTTTTATAATTTCACATTTTCACCTTGGAAAGCTAAATAAATTATTTCTTTCTTAACGACTTTGGAGTACTCTCTCCTTATTATATGGTAGTCAAACTCATTGCACTACTATTTCGAGTAGGCTCCCTTTCATTGTTTTTACATTCAATAGTGTTTTCTTTCGATGCAAGTTTGGAGGAGTCCAAACTTTTAAACAATGCTAGAGTTTTTGCGCGCGCAAATCTAGTTGTAATTAAAGGAACACTCCACCCTTTTGCATTAAGCTTTGCATTGTTAGAAACCCAGTCATACTTTTGAATGGTCTTGCAACACTATCTCATTTTCCTCTGAGACGGGAGAAATCTGTATTTACCGCTTACACTTTCTTCTGGCAATGATGCAATAATCGTCATTTTGCGTCATTGCCAGAAGGAAATACAAGAGGGGGGGTTTCTATTGAGACTACAAGCACTAGTCCCACCCTTTCAAACCCGCCCATAGGGGGCGGGACCTAATGCGCTAACAGACCTATTACAGATCAGTGCCAGTGCGTTAGACTTCACCCGCAGAAAACAAGGCCGAATGTACTGAATACGCAGATGGACACAATATGGAGGATTGGGATTTTGAGGAAGTTATGGTAGAAACGGATGTTCGTGGCTACCTTTATGAGCCACAATATAGCAACGAGCAGCTGAGGGCTATGGAGGAACAGGAGGCGGCTGAAGCTGCCGCCGCTACAGCCGAGGCAGACGACCTGCCTGCCGCAGACGAGGAGCCCGCAATGGCTCGAGCTGGGGCGGATTGGTGGTGCCTGTGCTCTCACTGTGCGCCAATGGACACAGAAGAAGACAATGTAGCTATCCGAAAGTAGCCGATCTTATTGGCAGATCATAGGCTACATTACGTTAGCTTGAAGGCTGTGTAATGCTGTGTAGGCTACTTAAGGCATAATTTATCTTGCTTTTCTAATGTTGTTCTCTTTCTTTCTTAGACAGTATCGGCTTCCTGTGTTGTCCAGGCCATCAGAGCTCATTACCCAGCCCAAGATGGGCAGTACCGTGGCTACCAGGAGAGAGTAGATGCTCAAGATGAGCTGTGACTATTTTGACTCTAGCAAATGCACACTACACGTTTTATTTTTGTAAATAGTTCATATTTTTTCAAATTCATGTTGGTTGTTGTGATTTGTTTACTAACCCAAGTGCTGTTTTACTAAAGTAGGCCTACTGTACAGGACAAACACTTATTTTAACTGGGGAGAAAAGGTTGAGTACAATTACTTGATATGCTGAGCTACTGTAATTAGCAAATGTTTTTATGCTGTACAGTAATATACAAATGATGCTTTTAAAAAAACAAGGGCAGATGTCTAAGCTAGTCAACGTATCACGGGGATATGTTTACACAAAGTTTTTTCGCACTAACACTCGCGCTAGGACCATGGGTCCTTCCCCCTCCAAACGGAAACAGACATTTATAATACATATGATTATTAACTTCATTGACATTCAAATTTCCACAGGTGAAGTTTCCCTTTAAACCCATAGCAATAATGTGGAAACCCCAGTTGATAATGTAACAAATTTCCGAGCGCATAATATAATAACATTTGCCTATAATTTTGCAACATATAACATTCATTCACCACAAACACACTACCTCAGGGGTAGTATTATTCAGGAGATTTTCAGGGTACAAATGCCAGGATATGTTTTTCACACATACGGCCCATCAGGAGAATATCAGGACTTACACGTGTGTCTGAAAGCAGCTAGTGTGTGAGCATTTGATTACATTATAAAATTAGTCAATTTATGGTAACAGGAGTAAGTGTTAAATGGAAAGTGTAGTATACTATAAATGCAAATCAATTATTAAATAGCTTTTACTCTTATCCAGGGCTGAAAAGTGCATTGTCGACAAGCACACGTTGCTTGTCGAGGGGAGAAATTGTCTCTTCCCTTCTTTTATCGCACTTTCTACAGTCTATAGACAGAACGTGTTACGTGGGAGAGTTTGTCGATGGTGGAGCTGTTATGTTTAAAATAGTGCTGTCAAGCGATTAAAATATTTAATCGCAATTAATTGCATTAATGTCATAGTTAACTCGCGATTAATCAGGATTAATCACACATTTTTTTCTATTCTAAATATCCCTTGATTTCGTGCTGCTAGCCTTTTAGTGAGATCAGAGAGTGTTGAGAAGGGCAGTAATAAAATATATTTGGTAAGATGGATATAAGAAGAGAGACCCGCAGTGAATTCAACCCGGTCCACTTGACATCGGGTAGGTGCATGACAGTGGTAGGCCTACCGTAAAACTTCAATAGCCCAGGCTTTTAATGTTTCAATCACTGAACTTTCGAACAAAAGTCTTGCTCAGCAAAGATGGGAAATACTATAACATTTATTATTTAAACCAGTATGAATATTCCTACCGTACGTAGGTCTATACACATTACCAGGATATCGAATAACGCACACACACACACACACACACACACACACACACACACACACACACACACACACACACACACACACACACACGGTGGCGGAGTGGTATTTGGGAGAGTTGGGAGAGTCGGGAGGGGCCGTTAACGTTTCGGGGCTGTCGGGCTGATTACTGTGGGATAACAATATTGCGTTTATAAAAGTTCCTTGCAGCACCGTCCGGCAGCCTGAGCTGTGCGCCCGCAACCCTCACTCACTCAACAGACACAACACTCACAAACTGTCAACGTCGCAACCAAGTCGATTTTGTCTAGAGGGGAGTACCTGAGCGGCCCCTCCCGAAGTGGTACAGCCCAGGTGGGCTTGGAACTGCGATTGGTCAGAAAGACGTAACAGCTAATGACAACATTGAACTCTCGTGCAGGCTCGAACAGAGTGGCACACAAACACACACACTTTTTTCACCCGCTCCGTATCCTTGCTTGCCCCAACAAGTTTGTGTGGCGTGCTTGTTGTTTTGTTTCCGGTGTAGCTAGATCTGGTATGATGTTGTAGTTTTTGTAACGTGACTAGTTGTTGCTAAACAGCAGGTGAAAAATGTTGTGTGTGAAAGACTGACACGCACACGTGTTGCTTCAGAACGTACACTGCATTTTTTACTTCAGTCTCATGTGTCGATCAACACTTCCTTGTTTTACAATGTGCGCGCATTACATGTCACGTCGCATCCCACAATAATCCCACAGTCTCTTAAAGGAACCGTAACCACTATTTAGCAACATACAGCAAACCCATGTATCACAGTGTGACCATGTTATTAGAACATAACATTATTAGAACATAACAAAAAAACGACAACGTTTGCCAAGCCAAAAGAGCGTTAATCGCGCGATAAAAAAATGAATGCCGTTAAAATTGGTTTGTGTTTACGCCGTTTATAATGTGTTAAACTGACAGCACTAGTTTAAAAACATAATGTCTTACCTGGGCGATTGTTGCTGCTGTGTGTGCGCTGGCGTGTGTACTGTGTTCTAACCTGCGCGTGTGTCGATGGCGGAGCCGTTATATTTAAGGGCGAGTTTCGCTGGGGTGTATGCTCGTGCGTGTGTGTTCTAAACTGCGCGTGTGTCAATGGCGGGCCCTATTTTAACAGTCTGAAACACGGGCCCTATTTTAACAGTCTGAAAGTGAGCAGCGCAAAACACAAGTAGCTTTGTGGGCGGTTCTATGCCGATGTTGCTATTTTACCGGCGGATAAATGGCTCTTGCGCCCGATGCAAATCTAAAAAGAGTTTCCTTGAAGTAGCCTAATTACCTGTAGGTGTGGTTTGGGCGTAACGTGCAATGAACCAATGAGAGTGCCTTCTCCCATCGCCTTTAAGAGCCATGAGCCCATTTGAATCTGACAAGTTGATATTTTGACAGCGCGTTTGCAGTCTGCGATGAGACAGATGCATGACCACATGAATTTTAAACTTCAAATGGCTCAGTCTATGGCCAAATAATATGGCCTAATTCATACATGGAATAGCGTTTTCTTCCACAACTTCAGAGTCCTCAAATAATTTTGGCAAAGAAAACTTAACATACATATGATATGCGGTAACTGTGGTTCTATTTACTGATATACGCAATACATTAACAAACATTGTTTCTTACCAGTATTGTATGCATTATCGTTATCGACTTGTGTTCCTAATATGCATGTGTCGCCCCGTTAATATACATTGCCATGGACTGTATTATGCGTTACGTGTTTAGTTTGCG
>NC_136937.1:17881210-17906210 GCF_949987615.1 Pollachius pollachius | reverse complement strand
ATGGGTAGGCTCGGAACGATTTGGATGTTTGATTAGAGAATGACCGTGATGATGATCATCATTACCATCCTATTCAAAGGCACCTTTGTCATCATCGTCATATTCATCATCAACGCAAATCCTGGATTTGCGTTGATGATGAATATGACAATGATGACAAAGGTGCCTATGAATAGGATGTTCATGAAGATGACGAAGGTGAAAAGGGGGATGATTACGACGGCGAAGATGACAATGATGACAACGATGATGATGACGATGATGAGGTTGTTTGAGAGCAACAGCAGACGATTTTGAGTGAAACAGGATCAAACTGGTACAGATGTGTGTTCCAATTCACATAATTGGAGAGAGAGAGACAGCGCGAGAGAGAAAGAGAGAGAGACAGAGCGAGAGAGAGACAGCGAGAGAGAGAGACAGAGCGAGAGAGAGAGACAACATTTGTGGAAGACAGTAAAGAGAGAGTAGTAGTAGTAGTAGTAGTAAACAAAGCAGGGCTTGGTTGCCTTGACTAAAGTGTCTTTTGACATTGAGAGAGAGAGAGCGAGAGAGAGAGAGAGAGAGAGAGAGAGAGAGAGAGAGAGAGAGAGAGAGAGAGAGACAGAGACACAGAGAGAGCGGGCCCTGTGTCTTCAGAGACAAATGAAGGTTGACAGGGAAGCGGCTCTGTTCAAATGAGCTCCAATCCTATCAACCCCTTGGCTGAGGTCGCTCATTGGGTGCAGGTGGTCTGTCTGAGTCACTCACTCTCTGACCACAATGTTTTTTCAGCACATTAAAACAATTCTCCAAACGGGTTTGATATTTATTTATTTCCCATCGAGCGGTCGGGGTGTTCAGCCATCAAAGACACAACGCTGAATAATTCATTGTTTCTCACAGCCGGCCCTCAAACAATCATAAGAGTGGCGATAATGTCTCACGATTTAACCATTTTGAGAGTACATCCATTTTCCAAAAAGCGTGTATTTTGTGCGTTTAAGGAGTGTATCTCTCTTCTTTGTACTTCACGACTGTATCTGAAATAACGGGGAGTGCTGGAGCGGGGCTGGATGAGAATAGATGAGCTCAAGCTTGTTGCGTTCTCCCTCCATGTGACGGTGTTGGCCGAGCCTACCGATGAGAATACTGGCACAGCACCGCTCTGAAACAGAACGTGTGAGTGTGTGTGTGTGTGTGAGTGTGTGAGTGTGTGTGTGTGTGTGTGTGTGTGTGAAATCTTCTGTGTGCACAGATGGCATGACAATTTTGTCGCTACAGCTTGTTAGCAATACATAGCCCACACTCATAAACCCAATCACACACAATGGTAAGCAGGCACACTCATTCACGTTGCTCGCAAGCACGCATGCATGCATGCATGCACACACGCACACACACAGCACACATTGGCAATGCAATGGATTGTCCATATTGTCAGGGCAAAACGCTGTTCACGACTCGTGGTAGCCCAGTGTGGTTGTAGGTGCTCTGCACGACCAGGCACAGCGAGCCACTCACGTAGTAGAATATATACTGAAGAGCCGACAGACTTTTACACTGACACACACTCCCCCAGCGGGGGATGGAGAAACACATATACAGACAAACATAGACTTGAACACACACTGCACAAATACATACACACACAGGACATTGTGTGTTTTTTTCGACATACAGAGCACTTTTCCCCCCATGTCCCATGAAAGGAAAGCACAGTTTCAGGTTCAGGACATATCTCCTTTTAAACACTGAAATGTTTTCTAGGTCAGAGTTGATAGAAGCTAAGGATGTGGCACATTGCACTCGTTGTAAACAGACACGGTGTGCCGTCAACTGCAATCTCAACAGTATAGGGTATCAGCAATTTTGTTTTGTCATGCTTCATCATGCCTTCTAAGCAAAAGGAAATGACCTTACGAGTGAACTTGGTTCTAGTACAGCCTTGTGTAATTGCGTGTGTGTGTGTGTGCGTGTTCAAGTGTGAGAAACAAATGCATGTGTATGTGTATTTTTGTGTGAGTTTGTGTTAGTTTCTGTTTGTGTGTGGGTGTATGTTTGTCTTTGTCTGTGCGTTTTTGTATATGTGTCTTTGTGTGTGTGTGTGTGTGTGTCTTTGTCTGTGCATGTGTGTGTTTGTGCGCGTGTGTGTGAGTGTGTGTTTTGCCATTGTTGCCATATGCTGCTTATGAGGACAATGTATTTAGGAAAATGCTAATGAAGGACACAGGTTTTGTTTTTGAGAGCAGGTGTGGAATCGCTGACAAGGACGCGGCAGTAAGCCGAGCCGACACACTGACGACCGCAAGCTGGACAACAACCGCCCTTCTCCGCCTTTATTACCGCCTAATGAAAAAGAATTGTCTCGCTGTCGTTGTGGAGTTTCTCCTTCTCGCTCCTGTTAGCGTCTGTATTGATTTATCCTGCGACTCCGACCCATGTCGGGCTGCTTGTAATGCTTCTCAATGGCTGACAGACTTTGCCCTGAGCGGTGGAATTGAGTCCTGTTTTACGATTATTCTTCCTTTGTTTCACTCGATGCATTTTATTGGATTAAATATGTAATGAAACCCTGAAAAATACAATGTGTGTTCGTATGAGGAATGGTGGCTGGGGGTGCCGGGGAATGGCAAGTCATATTGATTACTTTTCCTAACTTTTATAAAACCATTTGTAGGACGCTGAATGAGTGACGAAGCGTTATACAGCAATAACTCCAAAGACTCGTACACAATTTTCCACCATCTGCTAATCTGCAATGAGACAAAAATGAGTTTTTATACCATAAAAAATTGACTGTGATCATCAAAATCCTGCCTTAGTCTTCCGCTGCCAAGTAAAACATTTGGCAGAGGCGCTGTCTTAATCCGCGCTCGTCATCAGCAACCATTATCTGGCCAGCCAGAGATTTAGCGTTACAGATTAAGATGAACATCTGGCCCCTCGGTCCAACACCTTGCTCCAGAAAGGTATATCTTCATAACCCCTCCCTTGTCTGTGTAGGCGTGTGTCAGTGTGTGTGTGTGTGTGTGTCAGTGTGTGTGCTTGTGTGCTTTTCTATCCTGATTAAGACCTTGGCCTGTAAGTGTGCGCTTCATTTGTGTTTGAATATTTAAGATGCATATATAATTAGACCGCAAAGACGAGTAAGATGCTGTTCAGAATGTAAACACTCATTTTATGTGACCACATCAAACCATCTCATTACTGCTTGCCTTGAAGATCTTCCACTTCCAAGACCCCCATTCAATCAAAATATTTTATTCGTCCCCTTCGAGGGCCAAGTGATGCATGTCCTTGCCAAGCTAGGACACACTTTTTATTGTGTGTGTGTTTGTTGGTCCACGATGCAGTAGCAACGTCATGCAATATCCGGTGCATTGAGAAGGACAGATTGCATCCGGTAATTAGACAGGCCCTATTTAACTTATTCTGGTGTCAAATGCATTGAATCAATAGGAGGCAGACAGGAAAGGAAAGGAGGAGACTGAAAATAAATAGGATGAATGATATGCAAGAGGATGATAATAATCATAAGCAGACTGATGCAATCTAATGCAATTAGTAAGATACACAAACAAATAGTAATACTGTTTGATAGACTGATAAACATACCGACAGACATTCTGAATGTCGGTCTTAGGTGGACAGGCAGACAGACAGAATGACAGATAGACTGACAGAAAGACAGATAGACAGACAGTCAGATTGAATCTGCCAGTCTGTCTGCCTGAGATAGACTAACATCCAAAGAAATGCCTCAATGCATAAAGTAACTTAAGTCTGCAAAATAAACGTCCCACGACTGGGAGTGGCTGTCTCAATGTTGACTGCAGCACACAACAATCTCAGTGTGTCAATCTCTTCACCGGCCTTCAAATATGCGGACGTATCCCTTGAACAGGCATTCTGCGCTCTGTGAGTGACAGTGAGTTGTGTAGCTTGCTCAGTGCCCTGGCGTTTCTCCCTGGTGTGCGTTCAGCCTTTCTCCTCCTCGCTCGCGGCATCACCACATCCTGGTGCCCACGCCCACCGGCTTCTGTTTGGACTGAGCGATGGCAGCGGAGAATAGAAGCAATCATTTATTCATGGATTGAAACATCAGAGGGGCCGCGTTGAGACGACTAGAGAGGACGGGGACTCAGAGACAGGGATGGACAGGATGGAAGAGGTGGAGGGGAGATCTGAGGGAATTGTGCTGATACAAATTGTAAAAGATGACCAAATATACTTTAATTATATCGTACAGTAATTGTAAATGAATGTGTCGAGAATATGATGGGGGAATAATTATGATATATTATATTGCATGGAAAGTCCTCTTTTCTCCCAAATGGTATCATCACAGTGTTGAGTTTATGATATCATGAAAGGGAAGGCGTAGAGCGAATGGGGACATCGGAAGGCATAAAGGATGGTTGTTAATGTTGAAATACGACATGAAGCGATCAAAGAATCGGGTCTCAACCGTGTTCTGTTCTTACAGTTCTTACACTTAAGCTTTTTTTTTCGTTTAGTTTAGTTTTATTGACACAAATCATTGAACTTATCTCATCTTAGATACAACACACATGTCCAGCAAAGCGCAAAAAGTAGTGAGAAGCTTTCTTCTTCCTAGGGATATACACATAAACATCATCCTTCACTAGCAGTGGGCGGGTCCTGAAGAGGAGGGCCTGCAGGGCGTGACAACCCCCGTGACAACCCCGTGACAACCCCGTGACAACCCCATCACACACCATCACACCCCCGGCCAGCTCCTCCATCGTCGGGGAGCTGGCCAGGAGTCAGACTGATCAGGGCCCAGGGGCTAGGAGCTAGGGGCAAAGTGCCAGGGGCTAGGGGCAGGGGCAGGGGCTAGGGGACTAGGGACAGGGGCTAGGGGCCAGGGGCCAGGGGCTAGGGGATAGGGGCAGGGGCTAGGGGCCAGGGGCCAGGGGCTAGGGGCAAGGGGCCAGGGACTAGGGGCCAGGGGCTAGGGGCTAGGGGCTAGGGGCCAGGGACAGGGGCTAGGGGCTAAGGGCCAGGGGCCAAGGGCCAGGGGCTAGGGGCTAGGGACTAGGACCTAGGGGCCAGGGTCCAGGGGCTAGGGGCCATGGAACAGGATATGGAGGATACATTACGTGATACATTCGCCTTTTTCTCTATTTTCACTTGACTCTCTTTATCTTTTTTTTTCATGAGGATCAGTTTGAGTCTGATAGGATTTGATCCCCCCCTGGACCAAACTCAGGCCAAGTGAAATAAATGCAGAGAAGCAAAACTAGTGTCAACGATTACAACGATACGAAGTCACACTTATCAAAAAAGAATCTTCTCAAAGAAAAAATCAGGACGGGGAAAAGAAAAATCGAGAAAAACCTAAAACCAAAAATCAGAAATATAAACCAGTGAAAAAGCAACGTTCACATTCCGCAAGCTACGCTCCCTTCCTCCCCCGCTGTAGCTCTCGCAATTCTCGTTTTATCTTTTTTTTACTTATTCACACGAGCTGTTTCGTACAACAAAAGACATTCAGGAGGGCAGACCGCAGTGAATGATTAAAAAAACACTCATGCAAAGAAAGCCTTGGTTTCACATGTCTTCACGAAACACGAACAATAATCTCAAACAGGAGTGCTGCAAACAGTCATTGCCTTCCGGATCTGTTTTTTATCTTTTATTTTCTTCTACAGACTTTGACTTTTTTTTGCTACTGCACTGATTGAAAAAAGGATATGTATAATACAACTGTAGTTAGCGGCTCTGCCTTCTTCTGGATAGCACAACCCTCTCTCTCTCTCTCTCTCTCTCTCTCTCTCTGTCTCCCTCTCACTCCCTCTCACTTCCTCTCCCTCCCTCTCTCTCTCCCTCCCTCCCTCTCTCCCTCCCTCTCTCTCCATCCCTCTCTCTCTGTCTCTCTGTCTCTCTCGCTCTCTCTCTCACACTCTCTTTCTCTCTCTCTCTTTCTCGCTCTCTCTCCCTCTCCCTCCCTCTCTCTCTCTCCTTCTCTCTCTCTCAGCCACTTGACCCTGGTGGGTGGGCTTCAGCCCTGATACAGTAGTCTCTTTGAAGGAGCCTCCCCCAGGAGCAGGGGTGGAGGCCGGACAGCAGGAGATCCAGAGCAGGAGGAACGCAGGTCATGGGAATTGGGTTTTCCAATATAAAAAAAGGCATGATGTTCTTTTTCTTTTGGCATCTTTTTTTTCCCTTCTTCTCTCTCCTCCTCCCAATGTTCATCCTACTGTTGAACTGTGTTTGTTTTACAATCTTTTTTTTTCTACATAGCAAACATTTTTTTGTCGTAACTTAATGCATAATGTACATTCTACCACTTTGCATTCACTAAGCCATGGTCCTTCTGAGTCCTACGGCACCGCGTCCTCTGCGGGCACAGAGTCTCTCTCTCTTGTCTTTGTTGTAGATATATATTCCATAATATATTCCGTAAATATCTATATATATATATATTCATATATATATATATATATGTGTGAGCAATGTCTACATGGACAGTATAAGCGTCTCAACACCGCTGACGGTGCCTCCGTCCCCATCCCTCCTCCTCCGTTGCCGGCCCCGCCCCGCCCGGTTACAGCTCCTCCGAGCGGATGACGTGGAACAGCGTGACGTTGTACAGCACCTGGTGGCCGTTGTTCCAGGCGTACAGCGCGCGGTCCCGCGGGTTGTAGTCCAGCATGGAGATGTGCGAGTACTTGTTCTGGAAGGCGATGTCGATGTACTCGTAGGTGGATGAGTTGGTGGAGTAGGCGTAGTACACCTTGGTGCCGCCGGAGTAGCCGTTGGTGACGTAGAGCGTGCCGCAGATCATGAAGGACTCGCCCGCGCTACGCTTGGGGTGGTTGGTGGTCCAGCTCTTGACGATCTGCAGCGAGCTGGGATGCAGCTTGCTGATCACGATGTTGCCGGCGTTCTGGTTGGTGGCGTACACGGCCCACAGGCCACCCTCGTCCACCATGA
Organism: Pollachius pollachius; assembly: GCF_949987615.1. NCBI lineage: Eukaryota > Metazoa > Chordata > Actinopteri > Gadiformes > Gadidae > Pollachius > Pollachius pollachius. The sequence goes on along the minus strand of NC_136937.1, from coordinate 17,899,271 downwards.
GGTCAATGTCCGAGTGGCCACCCCAGGCGTAGTGGTACGCGTTGCTGAAGCCGGCGTAGTCCAGCTGCCGGGACTTGCTGATGGCCGAGGTGCGGAAGTCGAACTTGATGATGACGTGGCTCTGGAACTTGTTGAAGTAGATGGAGCCGTTGTACACCACCTGGCCGGTGCCCGACCACGGGTGGGGCAGGCGGTGGGACGTGAAGTTGTCCGTCGTCATGAAGTCGTGCATGGACCTGTACTCGCGCACGAAGCGGTTGTTGTGGTAGCCATCCATGTACCACACCTGGAGGGGGCGGGGTCGGCGATGAGGAGGAGGGGAAAGAGAATCAGCATGTTAACCACGTGAAATACCCCAGTGACTTAAAAACTTCCATCGCCATCATTCCTCCAAAAAAAGGGCCAACCGCATTGATATTTGGAGCGTGAATGCCGATCAAGCAGAACCATGCAGCAAGAAATCAACTCACACACAAATCAACAAGCGGCCTAATTGAGGCAGAACCACCGGGTCCTGGAGGAGCAGAGCGGGCCGGGGTCCGACAGCTTTTGAATACTAACACACGAGATGACAGCTCTGCGGTATTACCACTCATCAGCCCAGACAAAGAGACCCATCACGTCCCCCAGCCTGGACACTTAGCTCCCTGCTCTGCAGCCCCCAGCCAGGGCCTGGTCGGGAGGGATGGCCCATTCCAGAGATGAATGCTGTGGGGCCTCTGCTATTTGGTCCTCCTAACTAGGACTGAAAGAGCTACCATCGTCAACACATCACTTGTACCCACAAGCACACGCAAACACACACGCCTATAGTCCTTGTTTGCTGATTGCCTTAGAATTGATTTAGATAAAGGGAGTGGGTCTCCGGAGGGTTCCAGAGGCCGAGCAGAGCGAGCTGATGATTAAAGGACAAGTCTGCTCTGGTCACTTAGTCTCCCAACACTGCCTCCCTCTCTGTTTCCTCTTCCCTAAACTCTATTTGATTCTTCATCTACTCTGCTCGGTTACATCATTGACTCCTGCGACCCATGCTCATCCCTCCTTTAATCTATCCTTCCTTCCTTCCTTCCCTCCTCTCTTCTTTTATCCTTTATCCTCCATCTTCCTCCCAGCCTCCCTCTCTCTTTTCTTCACCTCCTTGATACCCCATAACCTCCAGCACTCCTAATGTTTTTGTAAGCATCTCATGCTCCGCACAGCACATCACTTGAATGAAGACCCACAGTGCATGGCTGTGAGCACCACTGCCCACTTGCCCACCATGCAAACAAATCCAGGCTTCACGGGAAGGTAATTATTCACGCATATTTTGGTCTAATGTATTTGTCTTCTCTACGTAGTCAAACACAAATCAGATCAATTAGCGTAATAAGCCAAATTAGTATTTGTATCCTGTCTTGTTTTTTCGAACAAAACAAACCTTCACATAATATATCCTCAGTATTAAATCTAGTCATTAGCAGAAGGAAGATGTAAAAGTGTGGTTGGCTGGCAAACCTGACATGAAGGTAAACAAGTGCTCGGAGAGTAGAGAAGAGACGCAGTGTACGTACCCTGGTGTCTCCCTCGGGGGCCAGGGGGTCGGTCATCCAGGAGCCGAACCTGGAGCCTGACGTCTTGATGGTGATGGGCTCACTGATCCCAGTCAGTTTACCGCACGCTGCAGAGACAACAGGCATGGGTGGGGGGCACAGGAACTACTGAGTCACCAGGCATGTGTGGGGGGTCCGGATGAACTACCGGCATGTGTGGGGGGGTCATATAACTACAGAGTCACCAGGTGTGGGTGGAGGGTCCACATGAAGTACAGACATGTGTGGGGGGTCTGTATAAACTACTGTCACCTTGTTGCCACGTTAAGGCCAGCATATTTAATGCCACCACCTATTTAACAGGTTGTTATGTACCATGTGTGAAAGAGTGCCAGAGTGAGAGAGACAGAGCAAGAGCAAGAGTGAGAGAGAGATACAGAGAGAGTGAAAGCCAGAGAAAGTGAGAGACAGAGCGCGAGAGAGATGGAGAGAAAACGGAGATGAATCAAGATGGTTTGTGCTTCCTTATGGCTTGAAGTTAACCTCAACTTTCTTTGAGTTGACCCCATCTTTCAGGTTTGTATGGATGGCATTTCTGAGCAGAAACCAGTGCATATATGTCTTGGGTTTTATTAACGCCCACACGCTGCTAAAACGTGCAAAAGTGCATCATGAGCTGGTTTTTGGTGTTTAACTTACGCCGGCAAATGTGGGACATCGCCTACTGCCCCATATGTCGCCTATGTAAGTCCCACTGCACACACACACACACACACATACAAACACACACACACACACACACACACAGACTCCCCTGTGTGTGTGTGCTGCTTTATTCATGGGTGGCAGCTGGGAGGAAACCAACACGTTGTCACGCGACCAGAGTTTACTATTCCCTACGCTCCTTTACGTAACCGGGATTACGTCAGTCGGCCCGGGATAAGTCGACCCCCATTGATGTATTTGTTGATTTTATTTATTTATTTATGTAAAATCACCCCCTCCAACATACTTCCCTACACACAGACATGCACACACATGCACGCACGCAAGCACATACACACACACACACACACGCACACACACACACACACACACACACACACACACACACACACACACACACACACACACACACACACACACTCATCAAGGCTCTATCTTTAGATGAAGTGTGTGGATAGTCAGGGGGGAGAGTCTGGGGGGAGAGACAGCTTTGCCTCACTTCTCTTGATGATGCTGATCTCTGCATACCGGGGGGAGATGCATATGGGATGGGGGGGGGGGGTTGTCCTAATAATCCCCTTTTGGCCTGAATAATGGACGGCAAAAAAAAAAAAACTAAACCAAAGAGCAAGGGAGGAAAAGAGAGGAAAATCTGATGAAAAAACAACAGCAGGCGGGAGGGTGGAGAGGGGAGGGGGAGGGCTGCTGGAAAACAACACACCATTAGCTCTGTTCTCCAGTGGCCTGGGGGATAAGAGCGAAAACTGATGGTCTGTGGACGATGGAGATGAACTGGCTTAATGGGGGGGTGGGGGGGAGGAAGGAAGACGGAAAAAAAGCCTGACAGATATTGATCTCGTCAACATAGGGTGGGTTGGCGGTGGTGCTGATGGGGGGGGGCGCACACAGTTTACAAATATGTGCCATGATGAAGAAGGCGCTGACTGGGTTTGCACTGTAACTATAGAAACGAGAAATGAAACATAACAATGAAAGATCGCATGCTGCTCGGTGTCGGGGCGGCCGCCACCGCCGTGAAGAGGGCGAAGCCCAAACTGTGAGGCGGTATGTGTGCACCACCCTCCTTCCAGCTCCTTCATTTGATCATTGTCCAGAAAACGGATACCGCACTAGCGCCGCCTCCACCCTGCTTTGATGACGGACGTCGCAGCGGTGAAGCCAGGCCGTTAGTCTCTCCAGCCCCACGTATCCATCACCCTGCCTTCCTCTCTGTTCCTCCCTCCCTCACTCCATCACCTCACCTCAGTGCCCTCACAACCACAGCGGTCATCCACCCCCCGCGTCCCCGCTCCGTCTATTATCCCACAATGGCCGGCATAAATTTCCCCCTCTCCTACCTCCCTGGGTCTGATCTACACCTTCCCACGGTAGTCCTCTGCCGCACTCCTCCTGAATAATGGAGCTGCATGCTAATGGGAGAATTGACCTTTGCGGGCCAGAGACTCTAAAAACACCGGGAGTTGGCTGCAAATTGTGTTTGTGCACACGAACACTCACAGAGAAACACACTCTGCTGTGTGTGTTTTTGTGTGTGTGTTTGTGTGTGTGTGAGGCCAGTTATCGTGTGAAGATGAAAGGAGGAGCTTTCTCTCTGTTTCTCGCTCCTGGTGGGAGCAGTCTCTTATTTTGCTCTCCTCATCTAATGATAGCAGAATGCTTCTGCAGCTCTCCTCCCGTCTTCACCTCTCTCCTCTCCTCCCTATTCCAGTTATCTCCTCTCTCCTCCTCCTCTCTCTTTTACTCTCTCCCCCTCCTCTCCTCACTCCTGATCTCTCCTCTCCTCTCCTGCTCTCTGTCCTCTCTGTCTTGCTCTTTCTCCTCCTGCTCACCACCCCTTCTCTCTCCTCTCTCCTCCTGTTCTCCACTCATGCTCTCTCCTGTCTCCACCAGCTCTATCCCCTCTCTCCTCTCACCACCCCTGCTCTCTCCTCTCTCTAACCCCTTCCTCCTCAGACGAGAGGAGGAGAACCGTGACAAATTGATCTGTAAACTTCTGGTCCAGCAACTAATGCGTTGAGGGGCAGAGCATGTGGAGTGGGGCAAGAGGGGTAAAGGTGGGGCAGGAAGGGTGGTGCTGGGGCAGTCTGGGGGGTGGAGATGGTGGTGGTGCTGGGGGACCCGTAAAGGGTTTCTGGTTGAGCTTGTTTCTAGCTCTTTTCAGAGGATTGCTTGGAGTGGAGTGCAGCACTTAAACGCAAGGTTGCTCCGCTATTGATCTGCTGGCCGGTGATTGTTCACAGCCTCGTCGCTGGGATGAAAGCCTCCGCGAAATGAGCTGAATGCAAAGTAAATGTGACGTAACATAGGGCTAATGTTGGGTATGAAGAGTGAAAACAACCAGGGAACAAGTGGGGGAGGTTTGTAGAATAGTGTGCATAGAGAAATGGAAATGATACAACGACGATTTGGATCGTACATCGTGTTGTCACATCACAATGACACTGTTTCCAATGTTAGTCAATGTGTTGGTAGGAATGTGTTTTTGGTCATTATTTAGTATGAATTATTTGTAATGAAGAGTGTTTCTCAAACGAGACGTGGCAAAATAAAGATTTCTTTAGCCCATGTTACGGTACATTGATATTGATTTAGGATTTTATAGTTCTAACTCTAGGTCACTATGGCCACTATGGAGTACCACCAAGAAAATATTCCAAGATTCATTCTGAATCCCTACTGAGAATGGGGTATTAGTTACTGCTCTTCATCATAGGGCATTTAATGTTTAATGGATTATACACACTGGTTTGCTCTGCTCAATGTGATTGATAGATCTTTTATTTTGTTCTATTATTAGCAATTCAATTACTCAAATCATTCATTCGTCGTGAACACTTGCCCTGGGATGTAATGAGCTAATACAAGTGTGTGCATGTGCGTGTGTGCATGCGTGTGTGTGTATATTCATGAGCGTGCATTGCATGACATTATGCTGTCCCTATTCATAACAATATGATATAAACAGATAATGATATGGCTAAGTTTCATATAATGTTATATTCATATAATATTCATACAACCCAGGATTATAAATACTTATGAGAGGTCGTGACAGCTCATGGGGAATGGTGTGTATCGATAAACCAGGCAGGCAAGGATAGATCGCTAAAAGACTGAGAGCTGGTGGTGGGTTTGGAAGAACATTTCCAAAATAACAAGCCATTACCAGCCTGATCTGCCATGGTGTATTCCCCCTGGAGCTGTGTGAAACACGCTTGATGTGGATCAGTGTGTGCGTCTATGCCGGGGGGATGTGGATGCAGGTTTTTAACACCATCCACTATAATCAGCAGCCAGCTATCATACCGATTCCCATCACTATGAGGGCAGGTTTGTAGGAGCAGTGTTTAGTGTTTTAAGTGTGGTTAACTCCCAGTTGAAAGACTCTATCTCTAATGGCATGTGTATCTAAAAAAATAACTCTGTAGTACTATAGTCAATATAAGAGCTTCAATGATTGTTTAAGAATTACCAACACTGACTCTGTGCAAAAGCATTTAATTTATTTGTTTTCTAAGCTATCGATGGGTCTTTCTTGAGCCACCACAAAGATATCCTACTAGTAGGATATCTTGATGTGAATATGCCTGAGGGGGTGAGGTGTGTGTATGTGTGTGTGTGTGTGTGTGTGTGTGTGTGTGTGTGTGTGTGTGTGTCTGTGTGTGTGCGTGCATGTGTGTCTGTGAAATGGACAGCTTGATTTTTTTTCTTTGCCTACCTAATTTTTGCATGCATGCTCGGAGTCTGTCCTCAAGATTAGACACTCTGTTGTGGAGCTCCTCGTAGTCGTAGGCCCCCATCTCCTCCTGAAGTTCGCTTAGCACTGACGTCAGATTCTGGACCTCCGCCTTAAACTGCAATACCAATTTGGCATCGGCTTTGTACTCCTCCAACACTGGTATCAAGGGTCTAAGTTCCTCCATTTTCGATTTTATGGCCTGGAAGGATTAGAATATGCGACGGATCAGTGTCACGTTCCAAAGAGAGAAGGTTTTATAAAAGAAAGTAAAAACACCTGTCTGGCCCTGACTGCACTGCGCTAGCCTGCCGCTGTCCTAGCATGAAGACCCCTGCTACTCGTGTTATTTTGTGTGTGCATGCGTGTATTTTCAGAGCATATAAATACACATGTAGTGCGTTTTGTTGTCGGTGTAAGTGCATCTGAGCAACCAAGCAATCCCCAAGGCGACAACCCTTCCCCTGGTTGGATTGGCCAAGGAGACAGGCTCCGCCCCAACCCCCAGGTGTTGACCAGCCAGTTAAAAGCAAGCCCTCAGCACACCAACAACAATTGGGAAAGCTCTTTATTGGTCATCATAGTTTAAAATGCAACATCGTATTAAGGATCACATGCTTTGTACATGTCACACACAACAAAGTGTTTTCGAATTTTTACGTCTAGATTTTTTTGTATGTATAGATTTGTTTAGTAACCAAAGATGCATAGACAAAAGCCAAAGTTAAACAAAATAAAATAAAATAAAAAAACAGCAGTTACTGATACTTACTTTATTAATAATAATGATAATATTAATAATAATGATAATAATAATAACAATAATAATAATAATGGGTTTACGTTGGATAAAAGCTTTGAGATGTCAAAGTTGGACAGCAGTTACATGCAGGAAGAGATCAGTGGTGGGTTGGCTTGGCGGGGGACAGGGGGGGAGGAAGGGGTAAGGTGTCTTAATCTTAATGGTGCTAATAGGTAAATTAACTGTTTGAGGCCCAAAATTTCTCAGTACTGTGGCCCAGTTCAGGGGTCAGACCTGTCTCCTCTTCCCTGTTGTTCTCCCTTTACATGTCTTAAAGTTAGCCCTGTAAGCAAGAAAACGACAGACTGTTGACAGGGGCTATCATCTTGCTAACCTATCTAGCAGACACATGCGCGCACACACACACACGTAGAGACATTTAGGGGTGGAACTGCGGATATGCGGATGTGCTGGTGAAATGGGTCTTCATGCATGAACATGTGAAAATAGTTCTTAATATATTCAGAGAGGATGGAGGAAAAATGTTGATGTCGCAGGATTTTCTTTTTGCAGATAGAGTAGGGATGTATTGGTATTAATGTGATGACTGATCTACCATGAAAGATCTATCGTAGCAAATCTGTTAGCTGACTTTGGAATGAAATGCAAACCAAATAGTCAATGGCTGTTTTAAATGCTATGCATTTAATCGATAAGCAAAAGACAGAACAGCTACATTACTGCAACATAGACAGTTTGTACCATGATTGTATACCAGGCCATTTTACTAATTGTTTTATGTTCTTATGCTGTCAGATGACTGCTTTAATTTATATGCGCGTAACATTAAAGGCTTGATCATTGCTTGGGGTCTGCAACACCATTGTTATTTACTTTAAACTTGAGATGAAATGAGAGGAGAGTATAAATTACATTTTTAGTTTGCAATCTCAATGGTCCAATCGTCAGGAAACCGCGACTATATGATGATTACATGACTATGCAACATGACTCTGTGATACCTAATGATGTCACCATCGTGAATGAGTGATGTGATGAGGCGACAGAAGCCGAGGACAGAACATGGAGGCTCATCATTTACCTTGTATTGCTTAGCGATGTTCTGCTTGTGGTTCTCCTCCACCTGTCGGAACTTGGTCTCAAGACCCCGCAGCTGGACCTCCATCTTCTCCACGTACTGCAGGTCCCGCTGGGTCCGCTGATCCAGGACCTGGATGGACTGGGTCATGTTCTGAACCTATAGATGGGCACAGTACAAGTACAGACATGGTCATGGATGATCACGTTTTCTGCAGTAGCTTTTCTTGCACCTTTTTAAGTTTGTTTGTAGCGTTGCCTGCTTGAAGTATCCAACGCTCATCGTCTAAACCACATACTACAAACGTTAAAGAAACAAATCCTAAAACACATGTAGATACTGAAGAAGTACTGTTTTGGTTGACTTTAAAAAACCTGACTACTGCTAATGGAGTGACCCTGACATATACTGACCCGTCTGTTTTTATACCTAAGAGATCAGAGGAGATCATTTTTGTACACGTGAACAGACACTGACTACACTACACTACACCACCAAACGAATCACAACACTAAACAACCACAGTCTGGTACAGTCTGGCAGTGAAGAAAGGGAAATCTGCTAGGTGCTCTACTTGATATTATTTCCAAATAATCCAATTTTTATGCAAATATATTTCATATTGATTTTCTTTTTAAACCGTGCCTTGTCCTTGCCTTGAACCTAGCTTTGTGTACACTACTACAATACTTCCAAGCTTAATCACATTACTGAATCCTTATCTTGGATAGTGCTGGATCAGGTAGACAACCTTCGAAGGGAAAGGTATCACAGCGTTTACACTCACATTCTGATACGTTTAAAGGAAAAAAAAAGGGTTGAGTCTGCATGATGGGAATCAGATACCTATCCAGAGGACAGCCGCCCAGACAGAGCTGACGAGGAACACGGTGCGAGGAGTCCTACATCAGCACATATTTTAGTATCGGATAAACTGTTGCAGTCAAACCCCCACCTGAACTTCAAACTAAAAACACCTGTGGTGTTTCAATGCAGAGCACGGCACCTGTAGAGGGGAGGAGCTTCCTCCTCTGAATACCTGGGGTGATGCTATACTGTTCTGTTGTGCTCTGCTGAAGAGCTTCAGAGTCCATACTGCCTACTGGAGGGGTTGCAGCCTAGCAGCCTCTTGTGATTCCAACCCCAGGCTATCCTGGGAGCCCATTACAACACATGCACTATTTTTAGCTCCGGGCAGAGTTGTTTTAAGCACTGAAAACAAGAGGTTGGTGTGCGGCGTCTGTCTGTCTCTCTGTCTCTCTCTGCGGGTGTATCTGTGTGTGTGTTTTGTATGCATGCATGCATGTGTGTGTGTGTGTGTGTGTGTTTGTTTCTGTTGGTATGTGCCCTGGCAGAAGTGATCAGAGTTGTGCATGCGTGTGTGTGTGTGTGTGTGTGTGTGTGTGTGTGTGTGTGTGTGTGTGTGTGTGTGTGCGTGTGTATAAACAGTACACACAGGCATGAACGTTGACGCCAGCGTTCACAAGGGCAAGGTCATACTAATAAGAATTAATAACAGTAATAGTGAGTACAACAGGCGGTCAGACCTTCTCCAGCAGCTGGCGGAGCTGTTTAGTGCGGGCGTCTCGTGAGCACATGGACTGCTGCGGCGCCACCACGGTGCACACACACCGGCCCTCGCTGTCCTGGGCCGAGCTGTACACCTGCCATGAGTCCTCCGGGTTCGCTGGCAGTACCTGAGGGTGGAGGGTAGAGGTGGAAGTGTAATACAATATGGTTGAGGGAGTGAGGGAACAGAGGCAAATAGGTCAGACAAGAAAAAAACACCGAAGAAGGACTGAAAGAATCTGGAGGTCAGGATCTGCAAGTCATCGTGATGCAAGCTGTTTGGTTTTAAGGCATCAGGTTTTCGGTGGATTATAGTTATTATCGTGTGAGTGAGCGAAGCACAATACATGGAGATTATTGGTCTGTTGAAATGAGTAGGACACGCCTCTCTGCCTCCTGGCTCTTTGCGGCATCAGCCAATGGTTTAAGAGGCTAATCGAACTTTCTCTTGCTTTTTGAATCACACAACACATTTCCTTTATCTTGGAACCCTGTAGAGGGTTAATACTTTGAAATAATTTCTTCCTGCCAAAAAACTGCAGCAGTGAATCTAAAACAGCAGCAGGTCACAGAATCTGTCAATCATGCAGTGCTTTTCATCTCATTGTGTGGACGTGTCTTTAACACTCAGGAAATCACTACTCCCAGCACCTGGCTGTACGCCCCATACATTATGCAAAAGCTGACCATTGAATACAGCAGCATGATAATGCAGGCCCACAACTGTCCAAGACCAGTGTGGTTGAAGGAGCATGGATAAAATTACTCCACTACATCCATCATACTTCAACAGCTTCCATAGAAAGGGACACTAGAATAATTATTAAACAACGTTAAACAATAGTAATAATCATATAGCCTACGGTCCGATTTTTAAAAATAATCAAGATTTTGGTTGAAAAATCAACTAATTAGCTCAATCCCCTGCTGATCCGTCACAGTAGACCAGCTCTACTTTCAGCCCAGGAAGCACTCAGCGCTCAGCGCGTAAAGACAAAAGAGGCGTGCAGCGGTTAACTGCTACTGTGCTAAAGAATATAACATATTTCAATGGATTTGTGTTCGTCGTCGTGGAGCATTTTATCAATGGAGGATTTCAGGTAAGCGTCGCGTGCCCGTTTCCACTACAAATGCCCCCCCCCCCGTCTCGAGACCAGGAGAACTGGTCTGTGCTCGAGCAGTGCAGGAGAGGGCATCAATCAAAGCCCGGGAAAACACATATTTATTAAATTAGGAATTGAAGGGAAAAAAATACAACACCACCCGAGTGTACCAGATAGAGACAAATAGATACAAATTGATGAAAACATTTATGAAAAAATATATATCTTTACATTTCTCCAAATATTTAAAGAGGGAACGGAAAAACTAATGCCCAAATCTAATCTAACTATGCGTCGGGGCAAATGGCCGAGGAGTCGGAGGGAAAGCAGCCGGCCCAGAAGAGGTGCTGGCGGCTCGGACCAGTCGCACTTACTCCCGTACTCCGGTCCGGGTAGCCTCCCTGCGCCGCGGTCAGCTTGGTGGTGTTCAGCCCCACCAGCGACGGCAGCGTCTGCGACATCCAGTTGGTGATCATCGCCATGGTGCTCAGCACGACGCCTATCTTCAGCAGAGGTACCGACATCTTCACACTCTTGCTTCTCCTTTGTAGTTACCGAGAACACTTCATTCTACACATTCCGGCAAAAAACGTGAGAGGTCGTTGGTGGTCATGGTGGAAAAGCCTTGAAAAGCAGTTTTTTTAACCCGGGAATCCGGTTTGGTGAACCTTTTCTTCGACATCTCTGATGGGGCTGGTAGGTGTAGGTCCAAACGGTGAAGCCGGTGGAGGTGCAGAGGGTCTGAGAAGGACTGCGAGGCACGCGAGGCTCTTGAACGTTATCTCCTCTGTGCTGTCACTTGCACACTGCCGCCGCTCGGTCTCCGGTGCTCCGTTACTATCTGTTCCCGCCCGCGGTCCGCCTCCTGCCTCTGCACGCGCGCAATGATTAAGTGACGCCGACTACACACGCGGGCTGCAAATGGATGAGGGCAGCCAAAGTGGGAGGAACTACGGATCTATATATCCAGACGCAGTGATGTCAGCCGTGTCTGTTTCTCTGCCGCACTCCCGGGCCGGATCGTGGTCAACATCTGGGATCGGGCAGTGATTCATTGGTCACCAATGTCCATAGATCTCAGTGTGAATGACAATGTGACGGTTCCACTGGTAATTCGACCGGCGGTACTGTGTATTGCAAAGTGCAATCCCCATTGATAACCTTGTCTCAAACTAGGCTCTGATAATGCAAACACTTGACTTTATATGCCTGCAAAAATCACTTTATCTGCGATGTCCGATTTAGTGCATACACAAAAAACAGCTATCGCCAACGCCATAGCCTAGTCATGATATAGAGTCACTATGAACAAATATCACTGGTCAGTCATGCTACATGACATGAATTTAAAAACGCATGTAAAGGGTCATCGTTTCTTGTCTGGGTGTATGGGCTGGCGCTATGCGTCGAGGCAGTCTGAGAAGAGCCTCATAACTGTGGCTCTGGCGCCACCGTGTAGCCTCTGTCGGTATTGCTGCAAGTGTGAACTTCCAGACGCAATTAAGGAACATTTTGGCTTTTACTGTTATACAAAAACAACCGCAGTAAAGAGTGTACATTAAGAAATAATTAGACATAGGTGTATTACCTTTACCAAGACATCACCTAATTCAGGACATAGAATGTGTTAATTAAAATCACAGAGGATAGGCCGATCTAAAGACACTTTCACACGTGTGTCACATACACATACACACACACACACACACACACACACACACACACACACACACACACACAAACACATGCTGCCATAGTTTAGCCAAGGTATATGAGAATTGTAGTTTAAATCAACATAATACATCCTCAGACCTAATGGGCTGCCAACATTTTCATATTAAGCTTGAAAGTTAAAAGCAACACATAGTAACAAGCTAGGGGATAAGATGAGGGGGTCAGCAAAAATATGCTTCATGAAAGACGTCTCACTGTTGTCTAATTAGATTATTATTTTTGGGAGTCATCCATCTTCTTGTCTTTAGCGTCCAACTTCTTAAATAAAAATGTTCCATGCAGCACTTAAAATATGCCATGATACCAGCAAACCGCAAGGCTCACCAGTGAAAAAATGAAATAAAAAGGAACCATGATGCATTGCTGGGACCTATTTAAACGGGATGTTTATTCAGTGTATCACTAAGTGCCCTATATAGATGTCCTCTAAATTGAGGACGATGAATCTAGGGAATAATAAACCATTTTGAGAAAAACAACCTGTGTGTGGGTGTGTGTGTGGGTGTGTGCGCGTGCGTAATGCTTTGTGCATGTCTAGGCCCCATGCATGTGTGTTTGTGTGTGCACTTGGGTGCATGAGTGTGAGTTTGTTGCATATACTCCACTGCTGAGTTCAGTGCAGCTCCAAAGTATTAGGGTAGTTTATCTTCATGGTTTGGGATGGGGATCAGCTGGGGTAAGGTGTGCAGGTGGCCAGATTTCCTAGGCTTCCTATCCATTGTCCCCGCGGGCTTGGAGTGTGGAGGTGTCTGATACGTGTGGTCTAGGTCTGTAGCCACACAGAGCCAGCCATTCCATACGAAAGCTGGGACAAAGCTTTTTCTGTCAGATTGTCTGTGTCAAGAACCATGAGTAGGTCTTGATTGACATGCGAGCACGACCAATCACAGACGGGAACAGTGATTGGTCAGTACTTGGAAATACTACATCCAAGATAGATTCAAAGATGTTATTCCCAGCGATTGCTGAACGGTCTATAACGGTTTTTTTAAAAGATCAACCTCTGGACTACACATACTTAAATCTCAGAATAAACCTGATTTACCTGGTCGCAATCGGGCTACATGTACACGATTAGAATTGCTGACCGCCAATGATCATGGCTCATCAAGAAGCTGAGCGGCCTGAAGCCCGATGCTGCAGATGTTCAGAAAGATTTGCATGGTGACGCATCGTTGACAAGGTGGGTCTGATACGGTTGGGTCTAGGAATCTATAGAGTGGTCTAGGTGGGTCTGATACACTGGGGTCTGGGTCTGTACAGAATGAGTCTGATCCGGTGGGGTCTGGTTCTCTACAGTTTGGGCCTGATACGGTGGGGTCTGGGTCTCCAGAGAGTGTACTAGGTGGTCCTGATACGGTGGGGTCTGGGTCTCCAGAGAGTGTACTAGGTGGTCCTGATACGGTGGGGTCTGGGTCTCCAGAGAGTGTACTAGGTGGTCCTGATACGGTGGGGTCTGGGTCTCCAGAGAGTGTACTAGGTGGTCCTGATACGGTGGGGTCTGGGTCTCCAGAGAGTGTACTAGGTGTTCCTGATACGTTGGGGTCTGGGTCTCCAGAGAGTGTACTAGGTGGTCCTGATACGGTGGGGTCTGGGTCTCCAGAGAGTGTACTAGGTGGTCCTGATACGGTGGGGTCTGGGTCTCTAGAGAGTGTACTAGGTGGTCCTGATACGGTGGGGTCTGGGTCTCCAGAGAGTGTACTAGGTGGTCCTGATACGGTGGGGTCTGGGTCTCCAGAGAGTGTACTAGGTGGTCCTGATACGGTGGGATCTGGGTCTCCAGAGAGTGTACTAGGTGGGCCTGATACAGTGGGGTCTGGTTCTCTAAAGGGTGGGTTGGATACGGTGGGGTCTGGGTCTCTACAGCGTGGGTCTGAAACGTCCGGGCCTGGGTCTCTACAGTGCAGACGTGGTAGGCCATGACGCGGTGGGACTGAAGCTAACAGCGGGAGCAGAGCCCGAGGCGAGCCGCTCGGCTGGTGAACTGCATGGTGGTCCGCTAGTATACACTACAGCCGGCTCCGACAAACCGCGCTGGGGAGGGGCCACTAAAGATAGTGGCTTCTCTAGTGGTTATGGTGTTTGACAAAAGGCCCTGGATTCGATTCCTGATGTCCACAGCTTGATGCCCTAAACCTGCCTTCTCATGAAAGACATGCAACTGAATTCACTGTCGAACCCCTCACTGCCTAACCTAACCCCTATCCTGCACCTTGATGACCGTGGCATGCAGCTGCATTCACTGTCTAACCCCTATCTGCACCTTGATGACATTAACATACAGCTGAATTCACTGTCTAACCCCTGTCCTTAACCTTTTTGACATTAACATACAGCTGAATTCACTGTCTAACCCCTATTTTGAACCTTGATGACCTTAGCATGCAGCTGCATTCACTGTCTAACCCCTGTCCTTAACCTTTTTGACATTAACACACAGCTGAATTCACTGTCTAACCCCTGTCCTTAACCTTTTTGACATTAACATACAGCTGAATTCACTGTCTAACCCCTATTTTGAACCTTGATGACCTTAGCATGCAGCTGAAATCACCGTCTAACCCCTATCCTGAACCTTGATGACCTTAGCATGCAGCTGAAATCACCGTCTAACCCCTATCCTGAACCTTGATGACCTTAGCATGCAGCTGAATTCACTGTCTAACCCCTATCGTTAACCTTGTGACCTTGGCATGAAGCTGAATTCACTGTCTAACCCCTATCATCTACCTTGATGATATTGGTATGAATCTGAATTCACTTATTCGTATGTTTGCGTGTGTGTGTGGGTGCTATCAACTCTATACTATTAATATTTAAGGCATGCCATTCAGTGGATGCTTGTATGCAGAGTGACCTACAGTGATGAGCAGGCTGGGGTCAGGCCTCTCGCTCAGGAAGGCCTTCAGCAGGATGTCGACATTGGCTTGGATCAACTCAACTGAGGACAGTATGACCTCATTCAGGGTGTTTTGATGATATATTATATAGTGAGGAAAATATACCTGCGATTAGTTTGTACTTTTTAAAACCTTTTTTTACCTGTACGATTAAGCCCCATCCAGTAAGTAGCCAGGAGAATTTAAAAAACTAAATAACAGAGTTCGTCCACGCTAACTAGCGTGCAACATGGGGGACACGAAATAGTGTAGCTCGGCTGGGTGGCGTGAGCAGGAGGGGCTTAGGGAGTGTCGATTTTAATATTCTTGTAAAGGGAGAGGTACTGGCCAGGTACTGGCTGGCCAGCCTTTTTAATTTGTTCCATATCCATATGGACCTGTACATCAGAATGCATCATGGGATTTCTTGTTAGTGATATTCTACACCTTAGCATAGGTATACACAAAACTTTGTTTTTTTCCACGACTGGCATGAGAAATCATTTAAAACACAACAATGTCAACCCATAATAACAAATAAAAATGTGATAAATTAATAAACAATGACCAAAATACCATGACATACGATAACATTCCTGTGCTACGATAGCTCCTTCACATGATTGTGATGTGACGTCATGATATACCAGCCTTGTATCAGTTTTCGGTGGCGATTTTATTGATAACCTTATTGAAATCACTGTTGTTCATTAGTGGCTAAAGATACGTCTACTTTAAATGTTAAACATTGAACCTTTAAATTATGTGTAGCCTCTCTTGTTACTAAAGAAAGAAAATGTGCTCATTGGTGATTCTGCAGCTAGTCCAGCAGCACCAACCAACTCAGCAAAAACACAATGAGCCCAATTGTTTGTCTGTTTGAAGACGTGCTGTGTATGGAGTGATGTGCCTCATGCTCTTTGCCAAGAGAGCAAACAAAGTTTAAACCGGGATAAACCATTTCACGGGCGTGAGGCTACTTCTGAGTTATCCGACGACGTGTTTGTATAGCGTTTGTTTGCCACCTTTACCACTCGTGTATACCTCACAGGCCAGGCTTAACAAATACACTCTTCGGTCGAACATTTATAAAGATTTATCGCAAATGCTGTTTATATGCATCCAATGGCACTAAACCTAGGCTATACTTCAACACATATCTGACATATGATAGCCATTTAAATGATATGGTCTAAAGTCTAAATCTTTCCAAAATGATTCCTGAGGTTAATTTGAGAGGGATTATATATAGTTTATGAATGTGTTATGGTCCTCAATAGGTCCCAATGAATTCTGCGTTCTGATATAAACTTTCATAGATAACTTGGCTATAATATGGATTTCCTTCCACCCCTTGCATGACGTGTTGCTATAGAGACAGAAATAGACAGCTGTCTAGTTCTTTGGGGGGGTGGGGGGGATTAGGAAATATGAGGCAATAGGTAGAAAGAAGGAGGTTTGACATGGCTTCTAGAAGAGGAGCCGCCCCACCAAACCCTTCTTACACATCCACATGAACCATTGACTCCTTTTGATAATGTAAAATGGGAATTGAAGCATGTTGAATAATTTAATCAACCAACCCTTTCAATCTTTCTGGAAGCAGTATTTTATGTGAACCCCGACGCCCCGAAAAAAGGTTTGTTCAATTTGAGAATTTATGGTTTCTCTCTGCTCTACATCAAACCATTCCAGTCTGTCCTGGGCAGTTTGGCAGCCGTAGTTTATGTCAGAACACAAACATGAGCTTGGACTGTACTGCAAGACTGCAAGTGCGGTATATCTGTTATCTGATTCGATTATGTTTACTTAATTTTGGGGCATGTATAAAACAACTTGATTCCCAAAGTGTATATATTAACATACTTCAAAGAAAATTAGTTTCTCAGATGGTGTTTTTTTTTCATGCACACATATTGTATGTTAATTAAGTTGCAACATCCTATGTGGATGCGGCTTTAATTACGACCATTAGGTTGTCACGACAGGCATGTGGTCTACGAGTTCATACCAGCTGCATTACTATTCCAGTAAGTGAATTAATATCCATACAGAGCTCTCCTCTCAATACACTGTACACTTTAGGAGACACTGGCCAAGATGTTATAAAAGTGCAAGAAGTAAATGCATTACAAATCCATTAGTGTAGAGTAGCCCTATCTGTCAGACTGGAATTCTTTAAAGGCAATAACCTAGGCAAATTGTTGTGTTAAGTGTATTATAAAGCAGTCACTGAAACAATAGACAATTTTGTGTTTTGTTATCAACTGCTACTGCATGGAAAATCAACAGGAAATATGTTTGAATAACCATAAATCAATGTTATTGTTGATGCAAACGGGTAACAATTTAACCTGCAGTGGATGCTGAAATCTCTTTGACTAAACCTTGCAGTCGCGTTTTTGTATACCAATACCAATATACAGAAACCAGCATCATTTAGTCAAATAAACTGCATGGCTCTCCGTTGCAGAAAACGCTCATGAGGAACGTGCGGTGATGCACAAATGTCATGATAATGCAATGGAGCCATTCAACATATAATGCATTTCTAAAACATTGTCTCGCTGTCTGAGTGTGCCTCGGTTATACACAGAGGATGAACACAGAGCTTTCGAATCTAACCCGCTCCCATCAAGTACCCTACAATGCATTCAAATCATGTAATCCCCACCCGGGTATAATCTATTTAGAACGGCTGTATCAGGGCTAATCTCCATGTCGTCGTATCTGGAGCCAATCATAACGAAGGTGAAGCTTTAATACAGACACAGTTTGGAAAAAAATGGTGTTGAAAACCTACTTGGGTGAGTTCTGTGCCCATAAAGATGAGAAGACCCAGAGTCAGGAGCTTGTTCGCAGGCTGCATCTCTGTCCTCCGGTGTGTGGATCAGCGTCTCACATGCAGATCCCCCGCACA
>NC_136937.1:17828710-17876210 GCF_949987615.1 Pollachius pollachius | reverse complement strand
TAAATCCCGTCATATTTTACCCATTAAAGTACCTTTATAAAACACATTCCCCCCCGCCCCCCGAATCTGTCAAACTGCCTTCCCCCTCCCCACTATCCCTCTCACTTTCAATGTAACGCAGGGTCTCATCCTACTATTCTGGATCTGGGAGACACTCAGGAGTGGGGGGAATATATCATCCTAATAAGCCCTATATAAAACCCAGGCAATGCCTTCTTTCTCCATCTTTGTTATGGTTGTGATTTATCTGCCTGGTTGCCACGGGCCCCGTGGGTTGTCTTTCCTTCATTAAGTGTCACTGAAAGGCATGAAATCAAGAGCTGTCGGCTGGAAAGATACGATGAGATGATAGGAATGGCATGAAAACGGGTCTGCTTTTTTTTCAATTGGGTTGAGGCTTGAGGGCATGTCTGAATGCACACACAGACACACAAATTTGACTCATTTTGGAATTGGGATCATTTTGGAGAAATTCCCAGGGTCCCTGGGCATGGCCATAACGGGCTCTTGCAGAACCCCTAGCCCTTGGAAGATATCTCTACTTTTATAATATTTTTTTGACGCTTAGAGTTGCAAATGCCAGTGAAGCGCCTGATCGTGCTTGGCCTTCAGCCAAGCTCCAAACTGAATAGATACCAGAGACGTATTGTGCTAATATAATTTTTTAATACACTTTTATATGTGAGCCCTTTGAGATGTTGCATATATCTGAACAAACTCCCCAAAAAGTTCTCAATAACAAATATTGTATCTCATGGAGTCCTGGGTCCATATTAAATTAGGATATTGTAATGACTAATGCAATGTCCGAGAGGGAAACACTTTTTGCAGCGGAGGGGGTTGGAGAAGGGGTGGATTTGAAGCAAATACAAATAATGAAGTTAGTAACATCCACTATATCTCCTTCATCTTCCTCCTTCAACTCCTCCTCCTCCCCCTCCTCTTCTGTGTGGCTTCTACTGTCTGACTAAAGAGACTGATAGCTAGTGTGGGTGTGTGGAGATGGTAACTACTCAACTGTCTGAGTGCAATATCACAGGCATTTTCACCTCTCTCTTTCTTTTTTTTGAATTGCTAGACAATTCATTCTCTTTAAAGACCTGTCCTTCACTTGCATTATGCTCGTAAAAACCGCGTCAATGCAGAAAGCTACAAGGACATGGGGCAGATTAACTGTTTTTTACTGTGGAACATAACCACTCATGTTAACATACATGTATGAAGTATGTAAATTATGTATAACTTGTATGAACAATGCACTGTGTACATTATATGACCACGCACACACACAAACACACCCACACACACACACACACACACATACACACACACACACACACACACACACAAAGGCACTCACGTGCACTCATTCTCCCTCACAAACACACACACACACACACACACACACACACACACACACACACACACACACACACACACACAAACGCGGTCACATTGAAACGTAATAGCATGCCGGCTCAGATACAACACCTTTAAGACCTAAATCTTTCAGACCTTTTATTTTACTTCTTCAGACAACTCATAGATGGCAACACAGCTTGGAGCATTACAATTAAATGAGTTTGCCTGGCTCTATGGATCATAATAACGCCCTTCTCTTCTCGTTTTCTCTCCTCGCGGATCCCCTAGGGCTTTGCTGTCACTAGATGCCAGGGTTTGTGTGAGCCGTGCCATTAAGGCCAGTTAAATGTCATCCAGAAGGACAATAAGCTGTGGATTGTCCACACAGCCTCTTCCTCCTCCTCCTCCTCCTCCTTCTCACTGCAGTTCATCCCAGTCCTCAAAAGCCTTGTGTCTAGTCCTTTTGGGAAGAAAGCCTTAATGCAGGGTATATTTTATCCAGAGTCATGGAGGCATTAGCTTTAAATAAACTAATGCGATATTTAAAAATGAAAACTTTATAATCCTTTTGCTTCTTCAACTTGTTCTTTCCATCCTGATATCAATTGCTTATCACATATTATATGCTCTACTATATTTCAATTTCTTCCATATATATATATAAATATATATATTTATAGATATATATTTATTTGTACTGTATTTATTCGAACATCTGCTATTCTAATATTCATATTCTACTTCTGTGCTATGCTCAAGATATACTTTATCAACATACTGTGCCATGACGCCATCATTGAGGGCAACCTAAAAAAATCCGACCCTCCTCCTTGAAGCGAGCTCAGCAGGGGTTTTTAGCGTAAAGATGTCCCACACATAGTCAAACACACGCCGCCTTTGTCGCTCGCTTTCCCACAAGACTGCGGCTCCATCTGTGCCTGCGGGGGGTTTCTGCAGCGGTGTAAGAGGGTGGAGCAGGCGCCGGCGGCAGGTTGCTCTGCCGGGACCGCTCCAAGGTCATGGAGGAACGTCAGCAGCACCCCCGCTGCAGTGCTTCTCCAGGGCTGTGGACACACAATGCCTGAACGCCCAGGTCAGTCAACGGGCTGTGTTGATACACTGTGCATTGCCTGCGCGGGGATTTAGCATGTTTGTTATGATTTGACAAACAGTCAGTAAGAATAAGGATAGAAGAGGGGTAGGAATAGTGATGAAAAAAATAATAATAATAACTTGAAATGTCCCCGTGTTTAAGAATGTATGAGAGTGTGTAAGTGTGGTTGATCTTTAGATTCACATAAAGACCAAAAACCAAAGCAGGCTAGAACCGCTCTGCTAGCAGCAATTACGTTTATCTCTCCCTCCACAAACTGTTATTATCTTTTTTTTATGCTTTAATAGTGTTACACAAGATACACAAAATGACAAAAAACGAAAATTCTTGGCACAAGGCATTTTCATTATTATAAAATGTCTCAATCACAAAATTAGGCTTGGCATTAAGGAAGAGAACATTGAATATGTGGATATGTTCCCAATTGAATTGTGTTTCTGTCAACCAATTTCTACTGTGGTATGAAGTAGATTTCTCTGTGTAATCCCAATTGTTTTCCAGCCACACATTGTCCAAATAGAGGCCTTTCTCTTTTGGAGCCAAAACACATGAAATAGCGGAAAAGATAAGTATCTTTGTAAAGCAGCTCATAAAAAAATATATACTGATATTTCAAGACAAACTGACATTGTGTCAATGTTACCAGCCCGCTACCTGCATAGCATTTGCTTAGTTTGGCTGGCTATACCACATCCTAATTTGCAGGACACCCTCGTGAGTGCTATGATTGCTTTAACCCTTCACTTGCTTTATCTCCATTTTTACATCTTCTATATTGTGTAACAAGACCCTTGGGTCCAAGACCTCAAGGCCCTTGAATTAGCACTCTGTATTGACAAACCTCAGAGTTAACAACAAAACAACAACAACAATTGTGTAAAGACCATATAATCAATGAGCTACAATGTGGGGAAACATATAGCCGATGTGTTCATCAATCCTTTCAGGGAAACATCTGCAGGCCGTATCAGAGTCATTATGACTTGAATAAAGTTCACTCACTGACAGTCCATCAGGCGTAGCAGTAGTGTGCATTCATGCTGATCACGTGCCCCCAAAGCCCTGTGATGGTACTCTATTGTTCAGAATCGATAGTTGCTGTTGTTGGTGAGGCCCCCCCCCCCCAAGCATTGGACAGATAAATAGGTTCACTGGAGCCAGGTGTTTGATCCAATTACACCTGCGTGTCAGTAGGCATCCATCTTGCTGTATTGTCGTGCATGCAGGGAGCATGTGCTGCCTTGAAACCATATATGGAGGCGCTCGAAGCGAAAAGGGGGGGAAAAGAAGGAGGGAGAAAACATTTAATTTATATATATATATATATATATTGATGAAATAGGAGTCAATCAGACAAGATTCAGCAATGTTGTTTGCTTTCTAATCTATAGGCCTATTAGTCACATATTGGTCGTTGTACGAATCAGTATGAGTATGCTAGCTGCAATGTAGCACAGCTACATTGTGGTTGTTGTTGCAGGCCAGCCAACAATGAAATGTTTGAATATTTGGCTGTTTGCAGACCATGGTTGAATGGTCTGCATTATAAAAGTATTAGAAAGGAAGTTTCTCGATGCAACTATTTCTTCTGCTTGTAAGTTTTTCTGTGCCAAGACTGGCCTAACTCTGGGCAAGAATGTGTTTATGGTCTCTTTGTGGCAGTCGTGCTTTTATCAATTCAGAGTTAGCCGTTTCAACCAGTGTCTGTCACCACAAATTAATATTGGTAGATGTTGACACGATTGCAATTATAGTAAAACCCAAGCACAGTGGAATAATTATGCAGGGAGATGCCAGAGAAAAAAATAAGGAAAAATAATAAGACTCTGTAGGCGTCAGATCAGTAGATACAATGTTCAAATGTATGTTGTACTTTACAGTTATCTGCCAACACAAATTTAAAAGGGAGGTATTCTAATTAAAGAAACTCCCACTTGAGAAATCTTCTGCTTCTTCAGAAAGGCCCCAGTTACCCTCCATTCTAACTTGCTGTGCTTTTTTGCTCATGTATTGCCAATATTGAGAAGTTGCATGCGTATATTACTATATACAAATCACAAGCTCTAAGGAGATAAGAGCTAATAGACAATTATTGCGCATTAATTTGATTTGTTGTAGAAAGGTTTTGGTGTAAAACTGCTATTGGCCCACTGTATAAAACGCCCTGTCACTTAGAAGAGCCGCTGACTCATTATGTCTGTATCTGTGACTTTCGAGGCCATTTAATGGGTTGCATTGGATTGGAAAAAAAAATAGATAAAAAGGATCCTATCCATGGATGAGATTTGTTCTTTTCATTCCCAGTGAGCGACACGTCGCGGGTCCCTTCTGACGGACGTCTGCAGCCGCGCGGATTAGCCGTCTGTGGACAGACCGTCTGCCTGCTGGAGGCGCCGTGTTGATAGATCATCGGCGCGTTAAGACGCCCGCGACGACGGCACAGATGGATCATTAATATTTATGAATCCAACTGGATGCCGTGTCAGTGACGTGAGTGGCGCGCCAATATTTGTGTTGTGCCTTCCTGACTCCTCCCGGATTCCTCGGACCTATAGTGGCATCGCACTGGACGACGGACAGAGGACGGACTATTTATAGGCTAGAGTGTATAATGACGATCAATTCCCACTGAAGTCCGTGATCTTCAGGGAAAAGGCTGTAGCAGCGGGCAGAATGGATTGAGTGATCAATTCTAATGTAAACACACACACACACACACACGCACGCACGCACGCAGGCACGCACACACACACACACACACACACGCACACACACACACACACACCCACACACACAGGTCCTACAGTTATTTTATTTTTATACCATTAATGAATTTGGCAGTCCGTACTTTGATCCCCCTAAAGTGAGGACTGGTCAAATTATAAGCAATGAGATTGCCAGAGATCGCAGTGAGTGATTGTTCTAAAAATCCATTTTATAATGCAATTTACACTTCCTTCGTCTGTGGAATTGATTATGGGATTGATTCTTTTGGATGGATTGGGGATAGCAATCGTCGTGCTAAAAGAGGATTTTGTTCAAGTGTGGTTTTCTCTCCCATCTGATCTTGAAGAAACCCAGCAGCCTCTATTTGCATGACATTAGCCATCGCTACCAGCATGATGCCAGTCTAGTAAGCCTTCCAGCTGGGCCCTTCTCCTGTGGTCCATCCACTAACCAACCCATCCACCCATCCATTAACCAACCATTCCACCCATCCATTGACCAACCTATTCACCCATCCACTAACCAACCTATCCACCCATCCCTTAACCAACCTTTCCACCCATTCATTAACCAACCTACCCACCCATCCCTTCATCCAGGGGTTCTCAACATTTTATACACACGACCCCAGATGAAGGTCTTCAATTTAGCATGACCCCAACTAATTCAGAATCCTAATAATAGTATTAGAAACAAAGCTTCTTGTGCCATACACACCTCTTTGATTTGACTATTAATGGGGACTAAAGCAGTCTTGGAGGACGGACACAGGACTGTGGGTGCCGTCCTGGGACCATTTCCCATCCAAGGTCCTCCTGTTGTTTGGTTCCCCAGCAACCTTCCCGTCCAGGGCCTATGGGCCCCTTCCCGTTGGACCTAACCGCGGGAAAACGACAACAGATTCAAGGAATTGGTCAGAAATCTCTGTGATCTTTGTCTTACATTTGATCTTCCTGCCCAGAAAAATGTATTGCAGGCTAAAGTTTGCTAAAGATGGTGTTTATCCTCTGTATTCTCCATGTCGGCATTCCGTATTCCCAATTAGACGGGGGATTAGACAGTGGGGATAATGTCTGGTAAAACTGGCGGCTGCCCGGGTGCGCTTTTATTAGTTTGGCTTATCCCCCCATCGTCATGCGGTGGGGGGACAGATTTAAGTATTAATGGATTAACAGGCCCCCTGGTAAATCACACAAGTTATATGACATGAATTGCCGATGTGAGCATGGGATGCAAACGTATTCTACGTATTCTAAGTGGCATTATCGTTCCCAGCATATTACAGCGTTTGGCGGATTATTCGATCTGAGTCTTACGACTAACATTTGGACTGAGGCGCTGGCACATAGTAGGCATGTGGTTTTTTACACTATTTAAATTTCTCTCCCTCTCTTGGGAGAGAAAATTCATGTTACCACCATGACTGTCAGCAGACAGCGCAAGTGTGTAAGTAGGTCATTAAGAGTGATGGTGTAATCAATTTAATGGCCCCCCTCCCCCCCACTGCCACCCATTAAGACCAGCTCTGCAGAACCGAACCCCTCGCCAGGCCCCTGTACCTCTTGGGCCCCGGTTTGAGACCCCCGGTTGAGGGTCCCTGTCTGAGCCAACGTGACCAACCTGACCTAACTTAAGTCTACTAAACTAGGTTACATGATCCGTTTCAGGCAGTCTTTTATGTGGGTGGAACATGAAGGACAAACTAAAACAGATGTGTTATTTCCATCACCCACTCCCTCACTCTATGGATCCCTCCCACCCACCCATTCCCCCGCCCCCCTTGAACATCCCCTCACCCAATCAATCTTACACACACTCACTCATGCTCTCCACTCTGTTGCTCCATCATTTCACTCCCTCACTTTGCTCTTTCACTCATTACATCATTCCTTCACTCACTCCCTCGCATTATTTGTTCACTCACTCATTCCCTCCACTCTGCTGCCTACTCACTCATTCACACACAGACTTTGTCGATTTAGAACAAGCTGAACAATGGCAGTGGCAAATTACTAAAATATTGGAATTAGGATTAACTGGCTAACATTGATCCTAGATTATATTTAATTGACATTGAAATGTTAGCAGAATACCTGATTATTCCCTTACTTAAAATGAGTGCAACATGTTTGCTACACTTGGAAATGCCCAAGCACTTTTATTTAGGCCTCATTTGAACTGTTAGGGGGCTGATAGTTGGAATCAAAACATTGTCTGACATGAACAACTTGCCCCGAGAACTGGATCAATGTCAAATGGCAAACATCTTCATCAAAGCACTACTATACTGTACAATTATGTTATAATATAGTAAGTCACCTGAATCAATTATGAGCCTGAATGATTTGAGGTCCTCTTGACATTTATCTGGTCCCAAGCAGCTTTCTATTGGCAAGCGCTCACTCTGCAAATTATCTGATCTATTTAAAGCATTCCAGAGCACACACTGACTTCTGTTTTGCCACCTTTAGGGACGTCATGAGAAGGTTCTGCCAAGCCAAAGATTCTGTGTTCGAATCCCAACGTGCAAAGTCTACCTGGAGGCTGCCTGAGTGAGACGCACTCACTCCTACCTGCTCATGCAAGATATTTAAATGGATCCAGTGTAAGCGAATTTGGATAAATATGTCTGCTAAATGATTTAAAGCTAGAGTAGGCAATTTGGAGAAACCAGCCAGAGTAAGCTAGATTTTGTAAGCATCCAACCGGACAAATCCCAACACTCCCTTCCGGCCTCCTTCAGAAGCTAGCATGTTAGCTTTAGCAGTGGGTCTGCTCAAACTGATGATCTACTAGCTCTTTGTGGAAGACTCTGGTCATTAGCAATGGGTGCACTGGCAGAGTGTGTACAGGTAGCCGGGGAGGTAAGTAGACAGTTGGCAGTTGGGCCATTAAACAGTTTCATTCTGGACAAATAAAATATTTGGACAGGCTTTTCAAAGGCCTACGACAGACACCAAATAATTGAATTTTCTTTGTCAGAGCAATTGATTGATTTATTGATCTCTTTCACGGATATGACAGAAAGTGCTTCTTAATTGCCTATCCTACCTTTAATAACATCAAGCACAGTTAGCTTGCAGAGTTATTTCTCCATGCAGCTAGGAGCATTGTAAGGGGTTCAGATTCATCCAACCAGATTTTCCCCTCATAATACTATATGTCTGTTGCTTCCTTTAATGACTAAACCTCTTTTCCAACAAACTGCAGCACTACACAAAATCACATCGGCCCCTTCCCATTTCTCCTCCGACATCCAATTTTCTCTGCCGGTAACCCTAGGGTGTCGGACTGCCACCCCGCTAATTCCCCCAGAGCTGCGAAAACCACTTCACCTCAATGTCCTCCTATTGACTTTGGTCTCAATGCCTCTGCTACAACAACGCGTCAAATAAAATATTAATTTGGTCAGGGAGATGTGAAAACAACAATAACAGGAGAACGTAGTATATATGCGGGAGGGGAGGGGAAATTTTCTGGAAAACTGTTATTCCAAATGGAGAGGAGACTGTTGGAACAACAGCGGGGGTGCAGCCAGAAATAGACCTCTGGAGATGGGCAATCCCAGACCGGATTCATCTTACTGTGATTGTGACTGTGTGTGTGTGAAGTGAAATCCTGACCATCTGACCTTTTACTGGAATGATCACATGTTTCAGAAAAACAGACCACTCCAGGCCACTAGTGCACATTTTTCATATACAAGCGCACAAACACACACAGACAAAAAACACACAAACACACACACTAAGGAGCAGGTAATAGCAGTTTGGCGTCCCAATCGTCAAAGATGCCCACAGATAGGGTGCAGAGATTGGAGATTGAACCAGGTACCTTTAGTTCCTGCCCCCCCTATAGCCAACACAGGACCCTGCTCTGCTGAACTGTTGGAAACAGCCCTGTGCATGGTGACGGCGCTGCACATCAGAGGATGGGGGACCAAGCCCGGGCGTTGAGGATTCCATGGATGTCGGCAGCGAGATACCCCGTGGACGCTTGAACCCCACGTAATCCCCCATCGTCAGCACTTCTAACCCCTGCGAAGGGCCGGAGCCCCACAACCACTGCTGCTGATGTGCCTGCCATAATGATCTCTCTCTCTCTCTCTCTCTCTCTCTCTCTCTCTCTCTCTCTCTCTCTCTCTCTCGACTTTACCGCAGAACTCCACTTCATCAAAGCCCAGCTAATCAGAATGCCTTCCCTTGAGGGCGCGCGGTGGAAAGTGCTATGTATGGACTAACTATGGATCAGCACAAAAAGTAAACCAGAGTTTTAATTCCCCTACATGGGAGGATACACCCTGCATTGGAGAATTTTTACTGGAACTCAAGGTCTCCACATGTCAATTAGACAAACAACCCAACTATGAAGTATGGGAGTGACATGTGATGTGGATGGTTAGCTGGTTGTTAAAGGTCAACTGCATGTCCGTCCGTTCGTTTATCTTTTGATTCCCGCCAATCATGCAGCAGTGTGCAATTAGCATTCGCACCAGAGCAGGCAGACTTCTTTCCGATTGGTTCTCCCGGTCCCTGCTGCCCCCTGCGATCCATCCCAGTGCGCCTCGAGCCACACTTCTCATTCAAATGGCATCGGACCGTCCTCACGCTCATGCCCGTCCTGTTGCATAACATTACATATCACACCCCAAACAGGCGGTTACTACATTAGGATCAGCAAAACCACATTAGTGGGTGATTAGCGGGGCTGAGGGAGAGGAGGGTGGGTGGGTTGGAGGTCAATTGTCGCCAGAGGGGGTTTTTATGACTTTCTGATTACGATGTGCACTGCTGTCGCCCGCGCCTGCACGCCAACGCACACCTGGGCACGCGGGCCCAGACAGAAGGAGCGCGCCCACGCGTTAGTCATTAAGTCGTGGAAGAGTCCTCCTCGAGACACCTGAGCAGAATGACTGCCACAACAGCACATGGTGAGGAGGAGGAGGAGGAGGAGGAGGAGGAGGAGGAGGTGGAGGTGGAGGTGGAAAAGGCGGGGTGTTATTGGATGGGAGGCATGCAGGGAAACATCTGGCTCTGGGTGACAGTTTGTGACAAATGCGCTGCAGACTGGATTCCTAATTTTATGTTCAACGCAGTAATTGCTTAAGGAAAAGCATACGCTTGTGAAGCATTTTTCTCCTTAGCCTATAAACAACTGAAATGCCGGAGTATCTGTGTTTGTGCATGTGTGTGTGTGTGTGTGTGTGTGTGCGTGTGTGTGGTTATGCGTATGCATGCGTGGGTGCATGGGTGTGATTGAACAATAAATCAATGGAAGAATGGAGAGGAAAATATCTTCATGATTTATACATATTGGTTTATGAGTGAGCAGGGGAGTTGAAGAGAGAGAGAGCGAATGAAAGAAACGTTAAATTAAGAAAGATGAAAAAGATGAAAGAAACAAAGATGAAAAAAATGGAAATAACATAAACGAAGGAAACAAAGATGGAAAGATAAAAAAAAGCCAGCAAAAAAGAAAGATACAAAATTAGACGGAATAAAGCAAAGATTTTGAAACCAAAAGCAACCCAGACTGACGACAGACAGTTTGGTTGGTCCCGTCTCCTTCCCCATCACAGTTTGATTCCCCTGCCTGCTGATGTACGGCCAGGTAAATCCTGGCTGAAGTCTACTTTGTAATGTGCTAAACCAAGTGGGGAACATTAAAGATGGATTCCCTCACCCTATTAGATCTGCTAGGCTTTATGATGATGAAATATCTCCCTGTAGATGTTAACCCACTAGGTATTTTCTCGTTTTCTTCTTTGCATAGCCCAACTGTCAGTTTAGCTAATGGCCAATGACAACATGTCAAAATACCCGCCAAGGAGAGAAACCCTTTAACTCTGAGCTGTTTGATCCAATCAGCAGTGATCACAGCTGTGTGGGGTGGCAGGAAACACTGCTATAGGCTATATTGGACACATTTTTAAAGCCCATCAATCAATCGGTTCTTTGACCACACAGTATATACTGATGACACAAACCTTGGTTTAGATTGCATTTCCCTGTTCATTAGGCGTATATGAGTGCTGTAGCAAATGTGCTAAATTAAAGCTGCCGATTTTAGAGCTGTATGATTACAAAGCCGAACAGAGCAGAAGAGAGGCAGGTTTTGATACTGAACAATCTAAAAAACATATTTTTCCTCCCTGCTCCCTTACTCCCTATGTTTATCTTCCATTGAGAGGTGTTTCCATTTCATGAACCTGATTGAAATTGAAAGAATGCTCAAATTGGTCAGAAACAAGACGGGAACGGTCTAAAATCAAAGTGTCATAAAAAAAGGCAGGCAGGTTCTACTCCAAACAGAGAGATTTTCACTGCGTATTCCACTCACTAATAGCTGACAGATGGCAATGCTATTTCTAACAAATGACACTCTAATAACAGCTCCTAAATCCTACCTAGAACACCTTTAAATAGAAAGACATAATTATAAGTAGTATAAAAGGTTACTGATTGGAGTACTACACCACATCACAACACATGATACCAATACTGAACTGCACATCCCTTTTGTAAAATGGAATGGAAGTCTAGCCCTATATTTCAGTGCTTGAAGGAGGCTTGCATCAATAGCAAGGGGTCGGTTGAAAACACTGCACAAGCCGTCCATCAGTTTAAAGGGCTGTTTGGATTACGGGGACATGCCCCGTGGAAGGGATCAAGGCGAGTTGAAAAAAACAACAACACAATCTGTAGCTGTTAGTGGCATCAGGACACGGACAAGCTATGACGAAACCTTTGAAAAGAAACCGTGACAACAAACGAGAGTGTTTGTTTGTGTGAGTGCAGCAGAACACAAGCTACTAAATGGAAGATACCACATTGCATTAAATTCCAATATCCATTATTCTAACATTATTTTAACATATACTTTGGTGTCATCCTCTTGTGTTTAATTTAAACATGTGAAGCTTGTGTAACAACTTAACCCAAAGGTTGGAGGACAAGAGGTTCCCCACACAACTGATCGAACCTCAGTTCGCCATTTATTTCAGGATAAATAACTAGTAAAGCCTAAATCAGCTGTGTGAAGCGATGTCTGTAGTGTCAGAGGGTGGGAGTGCATCTCTGAATGGAAAGGCAGTGTGGGTGGATGTTGCATACATAACAAGCCTAAAGCATTTCACAAACCATTGTTGGGTGCATGAGCAAGCAACAGCGAGGACAAAGTGTCTAATGCCATCATAATCCGACTCCAAAGCCATAGATCGAGTGGCTTGTCGACTATGTTTAAATCGCAGAGTAGCCATCAGTCAACAAGCGTGGCCCAATTAAGTTAATAATGGCTGGGCGAACTTCTGCGACCTCCAGGCCACGAGATGTCGCCAGGGTGGTCGTCACACTTGAGAGGTTGGCTAGGTTGGGCCATATGGTAAAAAAAATCTATGTCTTGCATGAAACATGCAGTTGAAATTTCAAACAATGTCACCACATGATGAAAAATGATTTCACGATGAATTACTAAATGATGATCCAAACACCATCTCCACCAGTAACATCCCTATGCTCCTATACTTCCAAAAAGGAGTCATCGCGATGGGGTGTCACAATGTATAAGCCCTATACAGTATATTGAGCGTTTCCATTCATTTAAAATAAAATCGCTTGTTAAACACAACATGCAGGTAGTAAACAGTAGTGAATCAGGATAACCTCCCTTCAGATCTATCCAATCTTCAAGGTGCAGAGAATAAAACACATAAAAAGCATTAAACAGTATGCAACAGAGCATAAATCATGTTGGACTGTTAATAGCTATCAGATTGGATATTTAACATTTGAGCCTTTTGCCCTAGGCTCTGTTTCTGTCCCTATTTGAGAAGCCCTTTATAAGACCACCTTACCGGGCTCAAGATATTAAACCATGTCACTGTATTTAAGAATTTCATTCTCAATAACCTTATTACATCTTGATCTCAACCCTTGCCGAAGACACTGCAATACAACTTTTAACCACCCTTAATAGGGGATTTAAATACTGCTAGTGCTCACAAAAACCCTTCTTGTATAAAACCTCTTGTGTTAAAGGTCAGCTTTTATTTTGCCCTATGCTTCAGCATTTTATTTGTTGGATGTTACAGTCTCAGCACCTGTTGAACACACACACTGATGGATAGAGATATTGAGAGCTAGAGAGCTAGAGAGAGAGACATAGACAGAGAGAGAGAGACAGACAGAGAGAGCGAGAGAGAGAGTGAGAGAGCGAGAAAGAGAGAGCTAGATAGAGAGAGTGAGCCGGATAGAGAGCTAGATATATGGACTAGTACTAGTAGATCATAAGCATGTTGATTGATTAATTGATTAACCGATAAATTATTGATTAGGATGTTGATTTTGTTTTTGGTTGATTGATTGGTTGATCGATTACCTCATTAATAATACAAAGTTTCACATCGCTCTTGTTAATAGGGCAGATGTATTTACCTGGTGTTGTTCATGATGAACTGTACCCAGATAGAAGATGTCTGGCAGCACTAATGAGCGCTGGTACCAGTGCTGTGGTTCTGGTGCCAGACGACCCCTTCCTCTAGAGCGGGGGGGGGGGGGGAGGGGGGGTTCAGAGGGCAGGCAGGGACCATCAAAGCTCTCTCTCTCTCTCTGTCCCTCTCTTTCCTTCTCTCTCTTAATCCCCCTCTCTCCCTCTCTCTCCACCTCTCCCGCCCTCGCTCTCTCTTACCCGCTCTTTCTATCTATTTCTTTCTCTCGCCCTTTCTCTCTCTCCCTCCCTCTCTCTCCACATCTCCATCTCCCTCTCTCCCTCTCTCTCCCTCCACCTCTCTCTCATTCTCTCTCTCACCTCTCTCCCCCCTCCTTCTTTCCCTCCCTCTCTCTCCATCTCTCTCACCTCTCACTGGGATTCCTAAAATAAACCACACACCAGCTCCTGTGTGTGATGAAAAGGGAAAGTAGAATTCCCATGTAATGCCATATGTTTCCTCCGGCTGGCTGAGATGAGCAACATGGGCGACATGAGCTTAGACATGCGTTGTTATCTGGTTGTGGAATCTTGGCTGAGAGGGGCTAATAAGTCATGGTGCTTAGAGTAAATTAGTAGTGTAGTATATAAGAATAGATTTTTATTGGATAATTCTCAAAAAATGTACTCATAGCAAGTACATATTCTTCATTGTTATTTAGCGGTCATCAATCAAAAGTTCAGGGGTGAGTTCCAGATTGTCCTAAGCATGTGGTCGCTGGGACTCCTATGTTCTTCAGGAAGAAGAGAAGTATCTGTTAAAGACAGATTATCTCCTGACAATACCCAGGAAGACACAACACCCAAATGCTGCTCAAACGTTCTGCGCATGATTATTTTATTTACTCTCCTCTTTTTTCATCTGAAGTGTTTTTTTGAATAGGGACCAAACTCATGCGTTATTCACCAGGAGCATCTACTGGGAAACAGTCACCGGCTGTGTGGAGAGGATTTACACATCAAACATATCCCTTACCTCCCCGATCTCCCTCCCGCTAGCTCCATCATTCCTACCATCAGCAGAGAATCTGCTCACATTTCTGTCCTCCCCACTTGCTTTTCCTGCACTTTCACCATGTGTAACAATTGAGAAAGTGTAGCAATGCACATGCTACATGCCCCCTAGGTGGCTTTCTGGGCCTGTCCATAACCAAGGAAACAGGGCATTGTTGTGGGGAGCCGGTTTATTGTAAAGTCTGCAGACTTCGATGCATGACCCTGGTACTCCATGCTGCCATGCAGGAGAGTTCTCCCTGAGCGTGTAGTGATGGCTGTGTCAAGCTGTGGTGGGCAGCTGTGAGCTCCACCCAGCCCCAGAGTCCAATCAGTCTGCCTCGGGCCAGGTGAGGCTGCTTCAACCAGCCAGCATCAAAACACACTGCACATAGAATTTTCTCAAACTCTCAAAAGCAAGATGCTAAACAATGTATGAAATGGCATTTATTTAATTTGTTAAGTGTTTTTTGAATAGGGACCAAACTCATGTGTTATTCACCAGGAGCATCTACTGGGAAACAGTCAAGATAACACTTGATAATCAGATTTTGGGGGGGATTGGGCTAAGGCACCATAAATATTACAGACTGCATAACATCAATATAGAGAGAGAGAAAAAAGGAAAAACATATATGCAGACCCAGTATATGCTGATGGTTGTGAGTTGCAAGCCCAGTGTGCAAACCATAGGGGTTGAATCCCAATTATCATTTAAATGAGAAAGCAGTGCTTTTTTATATAGTAAGCCTTTGCTCTCTCTGCGCTCTTTCTCTACATGTATCACAGGGGGATATATGACTGTGAATGTCTTAATATGACATCGGAGCACTTTCTCATTTTTCTCCCACTTGCTCATCTGATCCGTAAGTAGGTCAGTAGTGCATCCGTGCTGAACATGGGACCTGTTGCCCTAAGGCCCATAGAATGGAGGCATTCAGACATTGACAGAGAGAAAACCCAACATGTCTTTTGACCTAAATCCTCTCTCAGGACACACATACATGCCTCGATTCACATCTAAACATATACATATAACAGAACATTCTAGGATTGATAAGGCCGTTATGATATAAAGGAATCAAATCTGAATAGTCTCTTCCCTGAATAGATTGCGTGCTCTTCTGCAGAACGGACCTGCAAATTATCAGGCCCACATCAGGCCCTAGAACGTTGCACACTGATTAGTCTACCCGGTAACGGTGACCTCCAGATTACTTTGAATATTGTTCTGCTGGGAACCTTATGTAATCATTTAATTAAACAACAGCTCTTCTTTGACCTGTTTGAAGTGGTACAGATAATTATTATAAGAACAACTAATTTGGTCAGACATAATAATATCTCTTCTCTACCTCTCCTAAGCTGGCTGCTTTTAATGTGCAGTTTGGAGTAATTGTTACATATTTAGATCTAGTTTTTGGATAAGAGATGTAAACCAAAATAGAGAAAAAGAATAAGCGTTAAAACCGACCAATACTCAATAAATAGTTGTAACCCTAACACTTTACAGTTGAAAGTGTTCTTAAGTAGAAGTATTCAAGGTAGCCAAAGAAAATCTGTAGCTTCATGCCTGTCTTTTTTCCATCCCTTACTGTCCAGCGGCTCAGTAAGAAAATGGCTTAAACTAAATTCATAAAACTCGGATCCAAACTGCTGATGACACTTCCTGCTAAATAAACTGCCTCGTTAATATACTCATTCACATGTTTTTCTTCAAATGTTACCTGTGTTCAAATCATTAAAATGCAATTAAAATGTCCGTTTTCCTGTGTCCCATGTCCTTGTACACACTGCATGGAACAATTACACTTGCACACAGCAAGCAAACGAATTGCAGAGCCACATACAAAGGGATTTCATTTAATTCAGCCCACCAACGTTTCGCCCAGTGTCTGTGTTCAACAGTTGGTAATTAAAACAGACCTTACCTTCAAAACCCTTTGAGGGGTTCACCGTCATCCTCTTCTCCACCTTATTTTGTTATTGTCCAAAGCCAGTCCTAAACACAAGCCACCCAGAGGGGGTCAACATGAAAAATAAAATTAGCCTTTTATTTTCACTGGATTTTAGATAATAGCACTCCATGGGATGTTATTATAGGTCAAATAAATCCCAGCTCATGTATATGCTAATGTTTGAATTGTTCAAGCTGTAATAAGGAAGTTAAAATCCTAGGGACAATAAAATGTGACTTTTCGATGCGCATGTAAGGAGTGGGCCTCTTACACGTACACTATGGTGTCATTTAACATTTATTATTTATTTTAAATAATACAATAAATATTCTCCAAATGAACATTGGTGTTTGCAGAGAGTTACAATATCAGCATTCTCTCTCCACTTCACAATCGCTGGACATGACCTTTCAACTCATCTCTGGCAATGAAAAACGGTTGGTTTTCTGACCAATGAAAACCTGGGATGTAGATCATGTCATACATATATATCTACAGATCTATATATATATTTATATATAGATCTATATATATATATATTTAACAACAACAAGAGAAAAAACTTTACAATTTCATGCATACAGATAGGTTTTAATGCTTCAAAAGACATACAAGAGTGGATGGCCACAGTAAACTTGAATTTATTGATATTAAAAACCAATATATCTTCTATCCTCTTTTCCTTTACACAGGTTTGACAAAACTGTGAAAAACAGACAAACAATCATCAACGGACAAACAAAAAAAAAGGAAAGAAATTAAAACAACAAAAAAGTGGCAGCATCATTGCTGGTTTCGTAAATGTACAAAATTGTTTATTCTTCTTATTGAGAGAATCTTTTTAGAGATGTGTAAAATTTGGCATATTGCATCAAAATGAAAGAAATGGTCTACAAGAGTATTGAGTAATCTTAAAAGAAATGGTTCAAGTCACATGTTAAGGTATGAAAAAAACAGAGCAACAAATCAAATGCAAACTACATAAAAGCTGGTAAAAGTTCTGTGGTCGGCAGGTACTAGTGGTCACAAGCGTTACAGAGTGCATAGTTTAAAGGAAGATAATAAAACCAGAATAAGGGCAGAACAAAGTAGACCAAATAAGCAAGAAAAGAAGTACAGACACAAGCCTTTTGTCTGGCCACTCTGGATGCTGTTTGTACGTTAAACATAATGTATGCCTTGCAGCAAGATAGGTCTTAACATAAAATGATGTGAAGAGCGTTTCTCCCGCCCCCGAGCTGTTTCCTAAACAACACGGTTTTCGACTATCATTGGTACGTAAAGCTTTTGTAAAAACACAAAACAGCCAAAAACAACAACAAATCTTTGGTGGAGGCGTTGTGTGCTTCACATGATCTTTAAGGCACCCCTTAACACGATGACAAGAAAGGTAGAATCCCTTGTCCTGGAGCAATCATATGCAAAGCAGGTTGTGCCGTTTCAGAAGATTGAGTGTTTTTGATGTGCATGCGTGGTCCACCGAAGACAATCAATTTATCAATTAGCGCAGAAAGAGTGTGCCATGTGTGAGCCCCTGAACATAAATATCGACGCAGCGGAGATCTTCCTGTGTGGCAAGGTCAAAGGTCAAGAGACGATGGCGGAGGGAGCGACACCACTGTGCCTTTCATACAAACAACACAAACTAGAAAAATACATAGCACCACAGAAGAGAGGAAATAGCACCTAAGTTTTCGATTTCTTTGTGTTTCCATTAAAATGTGACATTGTTTCCCATTGCATAGCTAGTAAGTATATGAGGAAGTAGAAAATAAAAGTAGAAACTGTTAACTTAATAAAGATCTCTTATTGCCATGTTATTTTTGTTGAAAGCGGCCGCAAGAGGAATGTTTTGTTCTATGCAGATCAACTGAAACCAACTGTCACATAATATCACAAAGCTTGTTTTTCGTCTTTTATTTTCCATTCTGCTCTTAAATTACAACAAGGCGTGCTCCACATCTGCAATAATACACCATTTTCCATCTCAGTTTTCAATTTACAGGTCAAATATCTTTAAGTAGATTTATTTTCAGAAATTTAGATGTATTCCAATAGCCATCGTCCCCTACCCCCCAACGAAGATGGTCACATGCATGCTTTGAACCCAGAACCAATAAACATCAACAGGAAAGAAAAAAAATATACAGAATGTACTTACAACATAAAAATTATTTTATATATATTTATATATTTATATATAAGCTCCATTCGTGAGAATGGGAAGACAATTATGCACAAACAAAGCTCCCAAAGTGAATGATGAGACAATCCAAACAAAAGGAAGAGAAAGGGAAAGAAGAGATTAGGGGAAAACACAAAAGTTCAAAAAGTAAAATCAAGAAAGTCAAGCCAAATTAGATAAGAGTCCATTGCCAATACTGCAGCCTTCTGAGTTGGCCGCCATTCTTAGGGTCGCCTTTCACCTTTCGGTGGCACAAAGTGGGCTTTCGGTTTGGCCGTGCGTGCATGTGGGCAGGGGGGGACGAGGATGGTGGGATTCATCCAGTTTCAAAATGTGCATGTGATGGAGAACGAAGGCACCGAGAGGATTCAAGGTCGATATTTTACTAAATCTCCTCCTATAAAGATTTGTGGTTATCCTCGTGTACATTTTTGTTGCGCTCGCTTTTGGGGAAAAAAGTTGCCGTTTTTTTTACAAATATAAATTGTCCTGTTACTTTCAATGATTTTGTTAAAAAACAAAAATATGCTTTTTCTTCCCTCCTCCACTTGTTCAGTAAAGTCTTAGCCCATGAAACAGACGGGGCCGACCTCGAAGCCGAACTTCTGAGCTGACCCGCCAAAGTCGTTGAACATGATGTCAACAAATGGCACCTGTTCCACCTTTGGTGTGTTGATCTCAAGTATTGTCTTTTCGTAGCCCTTTTTCAGCTGTGGGGAGGAAGACAGTAGAGAAAATGTTTTTAATTAAATCGGATACTACAAAAAGATTCAAGCACTGTGTTGTGTTGATATATGAATCAGAAAGACACGATTAGTCAAATGCTTACATATTTTTCAGATTATTGGTGGAACATTTGTATTCAACTCATAATCCATTTTCATTTTTTAAAATACTGATGTCTGACTCCCCAAAAATCAGAATGTTTATTTTTGAAAATGAACAAATTCAAAATTAGACCAAACGCGACTTCAAAGAGAAAGCTTTGTTGTTCCACTCACCGCACAGCCGTCCACGATGGCCCGGATGT
Organism: Pollachius pollachius; assembly: GCF_949987615.1. NCBI lineage: Eukaryota > Metazoa > Chordata > Actinopteri > Gadiformes > Gadidae > Pollachius > Pollachius pollachius. The sequence goes on along the minus strand of NC_136937.1, from coordinate 17,856,357 downwards.
ATGGGTTGTTGTCGTAGGACATCTCCTCATCGTTGGAGCCCAGGAAGCGGATGGCCTTGTCGTAGTTGTCCGCGCCCTGGTCGTGCCAGGCCACCGACTGGAAGCAGTTGTAGGTCATGTTCTGCCGGGCGGCGGCGCTCAGCAGCCGCAGGAAGGTCATCTGGACCACGCCCACGGGGTTACCCTCCGCGTCCACGTAGGACAGCTAGGGGGAAGACACCAAGAGGAAGACCCGATGAATCCAGCACTGTGAGGCACGGCGGTCCATGAGTACGGTTGTCGCAAAAACTCAACTTTCTTTTTGTCGAAAATATTATCGCGTTTGGCTAATTAGTTCTTAGGCCCTGATCAGAGGTGATTATGAACTAATTAGCGACAAAGAGTTTGTAAACTGAAAACTCGGGAACGGACAGTATGTCTCATTGATCTTACAATCAATAGATAAATCCCAACAGAGCCCCAGAGATACAAGAAATCTGAGGCTCTATTGTCTCCCTGTATAAGAAACGGCTGATTCGGCGGTGTGACGATAAAGTACATCGTAAGTTCGTACCATCTCTTGTACTAGTAGAAACTGCTTGAATAAATTCACCTAATGTCTTTGATATTTAAACTATGATACCAATGTTAGAAACCTGTAAGCGCATCCAAATATTTAGTGTATTTGGCACCACCTTGGTCCGAAAAATAGCACAACCGCGTTCCTAAAAACTAAAATGACTTTGCATAATTCTCTATTTGCTGCAGGGACTCGCTGAGTCCGTGCGATCCGATACCAACCAGGAGGAATCCAGAAGCTCCGCAGGCCCATCTTCTTCTGGGAGGCACACAGGACTCACTAGCCGTGGTGCACATGCAAAGCATCCATGCCATGCAGCTGAGCAGAGACCCCGCTTCCAGGAAATCTCTCTCAGTGTCCCAGGGGAGGCTTGCGTACCCCGGAGGCACTTGCCTCAAGCCTCCGGTTCCACCGCCCCCAAGCATGCACGCACACCCACACGCATACAAATCACACTTCAAACCGGAGTGTGACAAAACTTTTCTAAACTTTTCTTTACCCCCCAAGTCTTGGGGGTCTTGAGGCCAATTTCTTTTCCTTCATAAATACCGACTTACATTCTGATTAACAACCTTAGAAAACCGGGATGGGAATCCGATTTTTGGTTGTCACCAGAACCATCGCATCACATCGATGCGAACCATCGCCATGGCAACTTTACCTCTTGATCATCACAGCCGTGTGTCACCAGCAGCCGAGTTCCCAGAAGCTCTTCAGCGGTGACGGAGAGCCTTACCTTCCTGCCTCTCTAGCCCACTCCCACAGAATGTGTGAGTGGTGTGTGAGTGTGTGTGAGGGTGTGTACAATGTACGCGTGAGTGGTGCTACCGCCAGATCTGTCTGATCCCCCCCCCCCCAATTTGGGAATCCGTTTTCAAAAGGCTTTTAAATATAGAGCCGATCGGCTCACTGCTAGCCTGTGATGTTTGAGTGCCGTCTGGTGAAACGGCGACAAAGGTAAGTCAGAGGCTCTCCGTCACATCCAGGCAATGCTCTCATAACACTCGGGTGGAAAGAGACTTGACATTTAAAAACACACCTACCCCTTTTCTGGAGCGAATGTTCAAAGACGTCAAGCCGGCAATAACAATAATAAAAATGTTGTTGTGCTTCCGTGTCGGAGAGCATCCCCCTTTTATCCGCCTCAGGACTGTGTGAGTGCAGCGTGCTCGTCAGCACCGCTCCGCAAGCATCATCCACATGCAAGTTGTCCCCCGCAGAACATCCACACTCATACCTTCACCCCCCACATTCTCTGGTTAGGGTCGTCATCCGACAAAACACCAAAAGCATGCAGGGCCTGGAGCCCATGGAGGCCCAGCCGGAGTCAGCCAGGCCTCCAGGGCGGTCGGGCCACGGGCCACTTACCATAGTACCGCGCTTGTAGCGACTAAACCAAGAGCCCGGCGTGTCCTTGGGCCATTTTGCCATTTTGCTCTGCAACAAATATGACGAGAGACGTTCAGGGCAGGGGAGGGGACCGGGGACAGGGGGAAATCCGGCTTACCAGTTTCCCACGTTTGTATTCACTGAACCAGGACCCAGCGACCTCCTTGGCCCAGGACGTAAGTCTAGTCTGAGAACATGATGCAACGGGGTAGGAAGAGGAAGGCACAAGAACAGCAGTGTTAACGGAGAGGAGGACTCACACCAACGCACGCGCACACAGATGCACCGTCACCAAACGTATCTAGGCATGGAACACACACGGCCACACATTCATAAGTACACATACACACACATATATATGCACACACAGACACACAAATAAACACACACACATACATACATAAATGCACAAACACACTCACATATAATGTACACACAAATACACACACACATAGCTACACATGCACATACCTTCACCTAGACATGTGAAGAGACACACACAAGCCCACACACAAACACACACGCGCACTGTCACACACGCACGCGCACACTTTTTCACAGCTCACTCCTCTGTCCTTTGAAGGATCTTCGGGACCTGAAAGAGTGAGGCGGCAGGCTGTGTGTGAGGCCAGATCTTAGAAGGTCATTACGCCACTTTGTACTGGATAAACATTAGCCTGGGGAGAACGGCAGCTAAAAGATGTATGAGAGCAGAGTGAATAATGAAGGGACGATCGTTTTGCATCGGGCTCTTCCTGCTGTGGTTAATAATGGATAGGGGCTTGGCGCCTCTGCTCTTTCTGTTCCATTTAACACATTTTACAAGGTGTGGGACGGTGGTTCAGCACGCCACAACATTAACAGCTTAAGCCGGGACGACTGGCCAATTCCCAGACGGTTTCCAATGAGGAATTTAACGAGCCACAGGAAAGCCAGGGACTGCTTAACGCTGAGGGGAAACATACACATTAGACACATGCTGTTTGGAAGGTTACCTCGGTAGACCCAGGATTCAACACAACCAGCCACACAGGCGGAGTATGCATTCCTAATGTACAAACCCAAAATATAGAAATGTGTTCATAAATATAGTGTGCGCGTGTGTGCATATGTGTGTGTGTGTGTGTGTTTGTGGTGTGTGATTTCTGCTCTCTGCAGTGCATTAAAAATGGATGGGGTGGATACGAGCAGAAAGCAACAGGCTCTGTGCATACCTTGATTTGCTTCCGAGTGCGTTGGCGTAATTACCGGGTGTCGTTTGAGCCTCGCGCGGCGCAGGCTTTCATTTCAGCTCCGTGTATGCCTTCAAACCAACGCCTCGCACCCCGCCCACCCGCACTCCCCAACCCGGTCCCTGGCGCTCTCTCGGCTATAAAAGGTCTGCTCTGTGCTCCTCTCAGCACACCCCTGCTCCTCTGGGCCTTGGCGGTGGGGGTGGGATCGTTAAAAATGGCAGCAGAACCAGCCACTATCACGTCATGAACAATGTCTGAAATACTCAACGACCACGCTCGGATCGGGATTGGCTTCATTACCCCCTCGCTCTCCCTCCCTCCCATGCATGCCCCCGTCCCGGGCGTAACAAACCCGGGCCGTTCCCCTGCTGGCGGTCCCCTTGCCTGTGGTTTTGAAAGGCGGGATAAATTTAGGGGGCCCCTCTCGACGCCTCACCTGTAGGACGGCAGGAGACGACGCAAAGGAGGAGAGTATTCCGGTCGAGGCTTCATGTGTGTGTGTGTGTCTGTGTCTGTGTGTCTGTGTGTGTGCCTGTGTGTTCAGCCTGTGGCTAATGGTACTTTAAATACACAACGGGGCTCAGACGTGTTGGCTAAGTGACAGGAGCCCTCAAGAAGCCGGGCGGCTGCACACTCCCGGGGCGATTCGAGAGATCCTTGAATCATCGTCTGCATCATCATCATCACCATCATCATCGTTATCTTCATCCTCCTCCTCCTAATCTCGGTCATACACGGACGCCACATCACTTCACCAAGGCTATTTACGTGGCTACATGAGTAGCTGGAGCAGCCTCAAGCCGCTATGAGCCTGTTATTAGCCATCAGCGTCAGCAGCATTGTCTTCCTTGAGATTCAGAACCTCTACTCATACGCCTAGCAGGTGCTCTCAGACACAAGGGGAGATGCAATTACATTCTCTTATCCAGAGATGAATGATCTATTGTTTCCAACTGCCAATCACACATTTAACCTGACGCCCGGTCGTTGTGTCTTCGGGCCGTTCTTATCGCCAAGGCGTAGCCGGTGTCGACCGGTGTGTGTGTCATCACCCCCCCACCTGACCGGTTCGGGGTGGCCGGCATGGGTGTGATGGTGAGCCGGTGGCTGAATGGATGCTGAGGGGCGCACTTGAGCCGTGGAATCACTTACCCCTTCAGACTTCTTATCGGGGAAGATGCAGCTCTCGCCTCCCGCTGTGAAGTTGCAGTAAACCTTGAAAGAGTCCCGAGAGCATCCCTGGTTGGGATCGATCCAGTACGTGCCTGGTCGGGGAGAGAGGGAGACAGAGAGGGACAGAGAGCAAGGGAGAGAGGGTGAGAGAGAGAGAGTAGGGGAAAGAAAGGGCGAGAGAAAGCCATAACAAAAACAAACAATGAGCGAGGGGCAAACTGTGCACCACTGACGGTATGCTCGTTAAGGCTTTGTGCAGCCGGCGGCCCATCTCTGGGTCGTCGGGTGGTAAATACCGTCGGGGAAGTCGGGGTGGCAGAGCTGCAAGTCCTTGCAGGTACGGGCTGGGTTGGCCTGGGTGCCCAGCGGGTGCTTCATCTGCTCGATCTCCAGCTTCAGCGAGTTGAGGGAGCCGAAGATCTCCTCCATGCCGTCGTCGTAGTCCTTGTAGTTGGCGTCGGCGGCGGGCGCGTCGTCCTGCATCTGGCTGGCGTCAATGTTGCGGCGGGAGCGGCCCTTAATGGGCGCGTGCATGGGCATCGGGTGGATGACGTCGCCAGGGGGGCCCTGCGGGGGAGCGGAGGGGTGTTTAGAGCAGGGGCTCTGAACCGGCGACCCGCTCCCAATTGCTCAGCGACCCACTTGTCCTTGTAGTTGGCCATTCGGGTCGCAGGGCGCATTCGAAACCCTAATCTTTCATTCATGTTTCAATGGCCGACTTATTCATTGAGTTCTGCCCCAAAAGTTGCAGCTTTTTGTTGGCTCAATGTTTTTAACAGAACATGAAGGCACTGTTGATTACGGCAATATTGGTGAATACATTCTTGTATTTTGAGTTGTGAGTTACTGACTACCAACACAGGTCGGGCCTGAGGCTAGACCACTCCACACCTCCACACTCCACATCAATCCAATGATTTAGAGGGTTTAAGATTAGCTGCAGAGCCTTTCCTCTCTCTTCTGCTCTCTCTCTCTCTCTCTCTCTCTCTCTCTCTCTCTCCCACTCTCTCTCTATCATAACACCTCAACCCGTACCTACAGCTCTTTTCCAGTGACAGTGACAAGGTGTTAGATTGACTTACAGGAGAGCCAGGGGGTCCAGGAACTCCAGATTCTCCCTTAGGACCGGTTTGTCCCTATGGAACAAGAAAACAACAGGATCAGCGTGAATGACATCACCTCTGCATCTCATGACATGCTCTACCGACTCCTTGGCCGATTCCTGACTGACTTTGAAAATGTTTCAGAAAGGTTCCTGGATACTTACGGATGATCCCTTGGCTCCTTTAGGACCAGGAGAACCCTAGAACAACAAAGAACATGTCATGAGTCACTCATCACTTGCTTACACACTATGTTTAACATGTGTCTCCATACGAAGCTGGAGGTCAACATGAACGTATCCTTACTGGTACTCCTGGAGGTCCAAGGGGTCCCAGTGGACCAGAAGGACCAGCGATACCCTGGAGAGGAGAAGAGAGGCATTTATCTACATGAATACACGTTATAATAAGGGAACATTCATGAACCGTTCATAACATGAGTGGATGGATCAGTTGGTGACTCTTTTTTTGGATTAACAAAATGGCCGACGACCATGAGTCACAAGGCCCGGACTGTCCGGGCCCTGGTCCTGCTGAACCCACTCACGTTGTCTCCCTTAGGACCAGAGGCTCCCTGGGGTCCAGGCAGACCTCGGTCGCCCTTCTCCCCCTGTTCTCCCGGAGGTCCGATAAGGCCAATGAGACCGGGGTGACCCTGAGGACGAGGACAGAACAAACGCAAACAACCCGGTCAATCCAGCGCCAGGGAATTCAATACAGTCACATGCCGTGCCTTTCCTCACACACCATACAAACACACACACACATTACGGAATATTATTTATCCATCTGTCACCTCCTCGGCTGAATCATGATGCTAATGATGCAGTGGCGTGAACAACCACCCGAATCATCACATTAATTATGTATTGTTATTGATTTAGCCCAGCGTGTCCAAGCGGAACGCCGTCAGATGGGGGATTTAAAAGAATAATATGCAAACGGCGGCGTACCTTCTCTCCTTTGATGCCGGAGTCTCCTTTGAGACCGGGTAGCCCAGGGGGACCCTACACGAGAGAACAGAGACAAACGTCAGCACTGAGAAGACAGCAATGGGGTTGAAGAGAAACAACGCCTCAGATTTAGTATCGGCCGCCATTTTGATTACCATAGGCCCAGAAGGTCCGTCAGGTCCAGGGGATCCTGGGAACCCTTGCTCTCCCTGTACAGAAACACACATTACACGTTACAACGCATGTTCACATACAACAGATAGACACAGGGCCATTAGATCCACAACACATTCAGGGGACATGGTTCAGTTATTCAGTTATTACGTTTTAATAAACTGTAAACTTACAACTGGACCAGGGATGCCGCGCAGACCCTCAGAACCAGGCTTGCCAGGAGATCCCTGTGCTCCGACTGGACCGGTCTTTCCTTGGGGACCTTCCAAACCAGACTCGCCCTATGGAGAGGAGAAGGATTGAGATGGATTGAGTAGCGGTCGGCTCCACACTGGGGCTGCTCAACAGAGCGATGCATGGAGGTAGTTCTTATAGAATACAGCCAGTGAGCTGTGGTCGATTTATACCTTGGCTCCCTTCTCCCCCTGTCTTCCTTCAGGTCCAGCTACACCGTGGGGTCCCTGATTGTGTAAAAGGAGACAAGGCAAAAAGGTCAATACACTCACACACACACACACAAACATTCACACCTACCCAGGAATTGATTAGTTGTAATGATCTAAAAATCCACACTTACTCTCTTTCCTGGTGGACCCGAGGGTCCAGATTCTCCAGTAGGTCCAGGGGAACCCTAGTGGTGAAGTAAAACATTATTAGAACAATAATTATAACACTACATAATAACACTATTACTACAACACTAAATTCTAACACTATTACTACAACACTATATTCTAACACTATTCTAACACTAGTGTAACACATTCTAGTAGTAAGAGTAGCAGTAGTATTAGCAGCATAATCATTATTTTTAGTGGTTGTAGTAGTAGTAGTCATACTATTATTATTATCAGTAGTAGTAGTAATACTATTACTATAGGAGTAGAACTGAACTGCAGATGGGTAGTAAAGAGACTGTTTGTGTATTTCTTGGTCTGTTTGTCAGAAGACTACTCACAGGTTGACCAGCCTCTCCGTCGTCTCCCTTGTCACCCGCGGGACCGTCTAAACCCTGGAACCACAAGAACACCCGTTTGTTAACAACAAAAAACAAACAATATAGGGCTTAATGGTACGAAACAAACATAGTCCAACATCTAATTGATCGACAGCAAGCACGTCATTCATGTTCAAATTCCAATTCCCGTGAGATATATTTCATTAATACTTCATTAAAACTCCATGAGGTAATGAAGCCTGTTGGCGCTCTTTTCTAATTACACCGTTCATCATCCTTGGAGATTACAGAGATGTGTAAAGACGTGTATACCAACACGTAGTTACGGCCAAAGAAAACCATGAGTGCAAATTAAACTGGGATGATGAGTTTTTGGATGTGTATGCATTTAGAATTTTAAAGAGCTTTTCGATGTTAGGTGTAAACATGTCTCCCACACTGCCGGGAGTCTGCTACCTCATCCACACATTTTACCTCATTATAAAAAGACTGTGTTTACTTACAGCTGGACCAGTCTCTCCAGGTGGTCCTGGATCACCAGGGAAACCACTAGGACCCTTAAAGAGAAGGAACAGTATGTTAAAGACATTTCCCCACAGCGACTCAAAACACACATAATATATGTTATTGTGAAGAATCTGCAGCACATATTTCAGTGCTGTATGAGCTGCGAATGTCAGGAGGATGTGGGGAACATACAGGGCTGCCTTTAGGACCGTCATCTCCGGGGGGTCCCTTAGGACCAGGGGGTCCGGCAGTACCGGCAGGCCCACCCTCTCCCTTCTCTCCGCGCTCTCCTCTTGGACCCTGTGGTAATCAACGTTTTAATTAGCGCTACTTAATGAGCTGGTGAACACGAGCTTAGGAAGATATCACACGGAGGACCGGTGAACAGACAGGAAGACTAAACTCTGTATCTAACTTGTTGAGAATAAAAGGGATTATACTTGATTAAAAGTTATGACATCTAAGATTATCTGAATAATTACAAAAATATATTATTATATTTATCTTATAAAATAATTATTGATGATCAAACTATTCACTCAAACAGCATCATCATTTATCTTACCTTTACCAAATGAACCTGTTACCTCTTTAACAGCTTCAATAGGGTATCAATATCGAGATGATAATAATAATATTGAATATTAGATAACATTTGTTCAATCACTCATAGGAGATGAGACGATGATAATAATATTGAATGTAAGATAAAATTTACTCACTCACTCATAGCAGTTGAGACGATGATAATAATATTGAATATAAGATAACATTTACTCTCTCACTCATAGGAGATGAGACGATGATAATAATGATATTAAGTATAAGATGACACCACTCACCGGTGGGCCCACTTCTCCCTGCAGACCGGGGGTCCCGGTCTCTCCAGAGTCTCCCTGTGAGGACAGACACACAGGTGGACTGAGGACACATGGCACTGACACAAAGTGCATTTACACACCGCCTGCACCACTCAGCAACACAACGCTTCCCAAAACTTGGAACGCACAACGCCCTTGGACACCCTGTGGGGGATGAAGCAGAAAAGGGCTGGCACAAAGGATATCAATCCATCATGGCTGCCGGGGGGTACAGTGAGCGGAACGGGGTGCTGACCCAGAGTCTACCCAAACCCTCCTGCACTCATTTCCCCCCACTTTACCCCCTGTTCCATTGGACACGGGAACAGTTTAGTTGCCCCCACACCCAGCGCCACCATTACTCACTGTCAGTCAGCAAGCCCCGCTGCCGCTGGGAGGAGGACGGGATTGGCCCCTGCCACTGCCAGGGAACGTATTAACACGTCTCGTCTGGGAGACAGCTCCACCACATCCTCCCAGACACACTTTCCCGCTCCAGCCCAACCCCCCCCAGCTTAGCTGTGCTTTTATAACAATATCTAGAAAGCGTCCGCAATCTAGATGGCTAACGATAGTCTCTATTAATGTCTGGCCTTCCTCCCGACACCGCTTTTGTTTTGGTTACGGCGCCCGAGACAGTTGGCCTGCCTGGTAACAGCATCGTAATCTTTCTGTATTAAGGGGATCTGGGACAGCTTGTTATGGAGTATTGTCCCTTCAAGCAGACAAAACAAGAGTCTGTCTAGTGTTCACTCAATGCCCAATCGCAAACCAGGCTCAACTATTGCCAGCAGGGACCCAGCGGTGTGTATTCAACCCCAGCTGTCAGAGGGAGGGCCTTGGTGCAGGGGTCATTGGGCAGTATGCCGGTTGTCTAGGCACACGAGACATGGAAACAGCAAAAGCCTTTGCCAATAGACGCTTCCATCCACACAGAGCATTTGACTAAGGCCGTCCTCAAGTGAGGTTTTCAAGGATCAAAGTTGATTCTATGGAGATATGAGATTAAACATTATAAAATCGTGTCCCACCACTGTCACACGGACGGCTGACGAGCAGTGCAAATGCACACTGGCAAGGCACAGGGATGGCATGTAGTGAGATGCCTGAGGACAAACCGCGGTGTGGGGACGTTTTAAAAGACACATACTTAATAATAGATTCACTAGCATCTTGAACACCGTGCCTTTGAGCATTCATTCATTGACTCACACTCTGCAGACACACAGAGCCCAGACACAGCACACTGCTGCTGAGCAGGATGCTGCTACACCCTGACAGCTGAGCATCTGTCACTCTGCGTACCCTGAGAATGATCCCGTCCCGTTTAATGTGGAATCATATGGGTTACCCTATCAAATATTAACGCCCCTCAAACGCTTTGCAAAGAGGAGGCCGTCACGATTGTTCCACCGTGACGTTAGCTGACAATTAGTCAAACACGTTCTCTTAACTGGTGGCACCCGTTAAATTGAACGTCGGTGAAAACTGTTACCTTTCACATGTTTGCACACTTTATGGTCGATCAATTTCAACAAGGACAACTTAAAGACTCTCCATTACCAAACACAAATGATTAACTTACAAGAGGTTTATCCAACGTTAACATGAAGTGATTGCAATAAAATCTTTGAAATGTGTGTTTTCGTACCTTCTCTCCCACAGCTCCAGGGTTTCCAATGCCACCGGGGGGTCCTTGAGAGCCATCGGCTCCTGAGGGCCCTGATGGGCCTCTGGGGCCAGGAGGTCCTGGGGGTCCCTACAAGACAGAAAGAAAACCAGAGTTACTCCTATGTGTGAACGGTGTTATAGGCTGCTCATCAACAGATTGTGTCTCAAACACGCAAACACTTGAAATACGATCGTAACATCTAAACTGTTCTTCATTGGGGTCTTACCATCTGTCCGACATCTCCAGTTTCTCCTTTCTCGCCTGCGGGTCCTGGCAAGCCCTGAAATACAGAGAGAATTTTGTTTTAAAGAATGACTGAATCAAATTTAATCTAAATCACCGTTGAGTCGTATGCATTGTGTTATTCCCGTCCACGTCCTCACCTGCGGTCCGACTGGGCCGGGGGGGCCGGGGAATCCTCGGGACCCTTCGTCTCCCTTCTGTCCGAAGAGACCCTGTTGACCTCTGGGACCTGGCTCTCCATCCGCACCCTGGACAACAGCAGTGGGGTCACAGACACGGTGAGCCGGGGACCGGCCGACAAAACCAGGGTCTGACCTCGACAAAGAACATGAGACATAAGCGATGTCCCGACACGATATGAGCACTTACAGCAGGACCGGGGGCTCCGACTGGTCCTTGGGGTCCTGTAGGGCCTGGGGGACCCTGCAATCCACCAAGAGAAGACAGGTCGGTATTTAATCAAGGATGGGAACAACTAACTGCATGTAAAGGACTGCATGTAATGATCACTTTAAGGGCCATTAATGTTCCTTTAACCCGTGGTACCGTGATGATGGAGGGTTACTCACGTGTTCCCCTTTGTCCCCCTTGCCTCCCTTCTGGCCAGGCTCTCCGAGTTCTCCCTGGTGAATCAAACAGACAGTGTCAAACGGAAGCACTCCCACTCACACGTTGCAAACTGACAGCACATCACCATGACTCATAGAACGCTCTGCCTTACGTAACAGGATCTATCAGGCGCTATGGCGGCTATAGTCGCCTGTATAGTGTCCGATAATATATACGCGACCCGGCGTCCCTGTATGGGACTTTGTAACAAGGATGACTGGTATGTGTAAGTGACATCTGTCGGTGCATCATTTGAATTGTCATCCTCCAAAAAACAATGATTGACAGGACATATTTTATCACTCTCAGCCTTGTTTCCGGCGACCTGCTACGCATTATGACAATTCTGCATCCTCACTCATCCCTGAAAATTCCCACCCGGATGAAATTTCAGAGAGCAGCCTGATTGTGTTCAGCTAAACTGAACCTGGGAGGAGGTAGAGGAGGAGGAGAAAGAGGAGGAGGTGTGCAATAGGTACTGGCTGCGCAGACATACTAATAAAAAGCCAGTTAACAGAGGCAGTGAAGGTGTGAAGCACTCTGCGTGGACATGACTGGTAATGAGAGTGCATTGGGATGTGTAGAATGCTACCTTATCGGATTTAGACATGTTTTTTCAGGGCAAAGACGCTCTCTACTAGTCTGTGTCGCTGCAGGGAGTATACTAAGGACATCGAGGAAACAGGGAAGGTCACAAATGAAATATATTTGGAGTTGTCTTTATCCTTAAAGCTATCCTTAGAGTTGATCTCCCTGTAAATGTTCCAAAAAGGGCGAGGGTGTTGTGAATAGTTTTCTCTGCTCCTCGATAAGCTCTTTTTAATATACTGCAGCTATGAGCCACACCTCCCCTTGGAAGAGGGTTGAAGAAATTTAACTTAACAGATTCACAAATGCATTTACCCTTTCAATTCTAAGCTAATCAGGGCACTCTCTTCCTCAAAGCTTCTCAGAGCAGATAGAGAAGAATCAGATATTAGATAGACTAGATAGATTTAAGTATGATATCTTTATTAAGTGTGTTACTAAGTGTGTCTTTGGCGTGCTAAATTAGGCAGGCTTAATTCACCTGGCAGTCATCTTCGTTCTCAACGCTAGCTGCTTAGGGGGCGGGACTGGTTAGCTAGTGATTAGTAACAAGATCCAAGGACAGCGTTGACCCACCTTGTCTCCATCCTCGCCTGGGGGTCCGGGTGGTCCACCGGGGCCGGGCAGACCCACGGGACCTTGGATACCATCTCTACCAGCGGGTCCTTGAGGGCCTTTCTCTCCCTGAAACAAGAGGTTGAGACGACAGCATGTAGCCATGTACACACAAACAGCAGCCAACACAAAACACAGGTCATCAACCAAAGGGTTCCTTACCGGTCCACCCTTCTCTCCAGAGGGCCCTGGGGGGCCCTGGTGTCCAGGACGCCCGGTGGGGCCTGGGGGTCCAGCAGGGCCGGCGGGGCCGCGCTCACCAGGAGAACCCTGATGGAGCAACAGGTATAAATGTGATGTTAAGGCAATGCGATGTGATGTATGTAGTGTGAAGTGATGTTATAGAATGGGATGGGATGAAACATAATGGGATGTGATCTAATAGAATGTGACGCGATGAACTGTAGTGGGATGCAATGTGGTGTCATGTGATTATGCAACTGATATTGCTATAAAAATGTGATGTAATGTAACGTAGTTCAATGTAATATAATGAGAAGTAATGCAATGGAATGCAATGCAATGGTAATCTAAGGTAATAATGACTTCATAGGGTTATGTAAGGCGAGCTAAATGTAAAGACCTAAATGGATCCAGCCGGTGTTATGTAAGCTCACGGTGCATATTATCTTGTTATGTAACAGTCCTGGTGGTGTAGGTGGTGGTGGTGGGAAACATGCCGGGTACACCAGTCGTGGGAAGGCAATGGGAGGTGAGAAAAGGAGTGAGAAGATGAGATTGAAGAGAATGAGTGGAGGAGAGGAGGAGGGGAGGGGAGGATGGGAGAGGAGGGGGATGGGAGGAGAGAAGGAGTGGAGAGGAAAGGAGGGGGAGAGGAGAGGAGAGGAGAAGATGGGAGGAGAGGAGGAGAGGAGAGGAAAGGATGGGGAGAGGAGAGGAGAGGAGAAGATTGGAGGAGAGGAGGAGAGGAGGAGAGGTGGGGAGAGAGGAGCAGAGAAAGGAGAGGAGAAGTGAGGAGAGGAAAGGAGGTAGAGGTGAGGAGTTGAAGGTGAGTGGAGGGGATGGATTGTGGATTGATGGAGGTTCAGTGGGGGGTACTCACAGCGGGGCCAGGTGGTCCAGGTGGTCCTTCACTGCCTTTCAAGCCATGAGCACCCTGCAGGGAGAGACACCGAGAGGGGGGGGGGAGAGAGAGTCATAGGGAGAAAGGGAGAGTGAGAGAGAGGGGGAGAGAGAGTCATAGGGAGAAAGGGAGAGTGAGAGAGAGGGGGAGAGAGAAAGGGAGAGTGAGAGAGAGGGGGAGAGAGTCATAGGGAGAAAGGGAGAGTGAGAGAGAGGGGGAGAGAGAGTCATAGGGAGAAAGGGAGAGTGAGATAGAGGGGGAGAGAGAGTCATAGGGAGAAAGGGAGAGTGAGAGAGAGAGGGGGAGAGAGAGTCATAGGGAGAAAGGGAGAGTGAGAGAGAGAGGGGGAGAGAGAGTCATAGGGAGAAAGGGAGAGTGAGAGAGGGAGGAAAAAAAACATTGCATTACACACTGGCAACTTGGCTACAGTACAAGCGGAGATGATTTGCTGTTGTTACTTCCATTATTAATACCTCTACAAAGACCTATACGTTACAATTGTCAGTTGCATTGTGTAGTGTGCACAGGTACAAATTGACTTCTAATGAAATGGCACTTTCTGTTGAAATACACTGAATTTGACCTTGTTTGAAAACTATTTCAGAGAGGTCTCTCAGATCAATTCTGGTTGTTTAGGGGTTAAGCGCAGGGGACAGAGGGCTTGAGACCTGACCATCGCTGAAGTAGCAGTTGTCGTATTCTTTCTGCGGAGTTATTGCTTGAGGGGACGCTTATGTTTGAGCAGGAGACTTTTGAGTCCTGCAGTCCTGAGGAGATCAAACAATGAGCAAGGGTCTGGGGAAATGTTAATGACTGAAGAAGGGGGTGGGGTGGGGAGGTCACTTCAGGGACTGAAGAATGAGTGGTGAAATAATGAGTGTGAAGTCCAGCCAAGAGGGAGCTGACGGACACTGAGAGAAGCGCCGCCGAAACCCCTGTTTCATCCGATCAATGCAGGACTTCGGATGCGCCTTGAGGTGGGTTTCAAGATAATCTTACCTAAAGCGCAGTTTCTTTCCCGTCACCTACAATGTCAGTTTCAGCTTGGATTCAACTTTTTTGCGGGTAAATGCTGTCCAGAAAGTATTCACTTCCTGGTCACCTCTGAGCCTGCTCTGGATAGGATAGAGCTTGCAGACGCTTCGGACCATTTCATAAGCAAGGTTGCGTGTCGGAGTAGGGAGAGGAGTACTCACCACGGGACCGGGTAGACCTCTGTCTCCAGAGAACCCTCTGAGACCCGGAGGACCGTCTTTACCAGCGGGGCCGGCGGGACCTGGATCCCCCTGTAGAGCAGAACCGCGCCACGTTCAATACTGAAAGACGACCGCTGCTAGTACACCATTATAAACGATACATATCTCATTCATATCTTTCGGAATGAGCTGTACTGTGCTCCAGTTACGTCGCTATGCTGGAACAGAGGACTATTTGATGTTATACGGACCTTTGCTCCTTCTTTGCCAGCTGCTCCGGGCAGACCCTGCTCACCAGGTGGGCCTGGGGGTCCGGGATGGCCACGATCTCCCATTGGTCCGGTCTCACCTGTCGGGCCCTAAAGAGTGAGAAAAACAGTGTAATGAGTCAACAACAGAAAGCATGACAACAAATCCTCAGTGCATTCTCAACTAAAGCATCAAACAAACAAAAAAGAGAGAATAATTAATAATAAATACATATCAAGATCAAATAGATTATCATGATAACAAACGAAGAGAAGGAAAGTGTTGGCAGATTGTAGAGCACAACTCGTGATCAAATAAAAAGGAACATTTCTCTACATGGTAGATGAATGTCTCAATATTATACAGCAGAGGAAGGGTAGGCTAGGTGTTGGGTGTGTGTGTGTGTGTGTGTGTGTGTTTGTGTGTGTGTGTGTGTGTGTGTGTGTGTGTGTGTGTGTGTGTGTGTGTGTTTGCCCACGCGTGGGAGGCCAGCTAGTCATGCTGGCTGCTTACAGCCGCGTTTCACCACCAATGTTCTTGATTAACCATTAGCAAAGTGCCAATGGTTAGCAAAGTGCTAATGGCACAAATGGGAGAAATAGCTGGTGCATTCATAATAGATGAACGCACCCTTGAAAATATCAGGGAAGCAACAAAAACGCCATCACTTTGCAAGTCAGGCCGCACGGGATAAGACTGATGGTAAACATAAACTTACACACACACACTTAGTATTGGGATAGGGCAACCATATATACTGCAGTTTAATAGTTAGCAGCGTCGGCAGTGCCTACTGCATACAGACATTATCGCAATTTATGTTGAAGACAACATTGTGTTCTTAGCGGCTCTCAAATTGATTATTGAGAAGAATACAAATGAGTGTTTATCCAGCGCCCCCTTCTACAACCGCACGATAAAACATCGATAAAATCGGTTATGCTGCGGGTGCACTGCGTGGTATTAAAAACAAACGTTGGGGGGTTGGTCGGCGCGCTGCCTGGTGGGTCAATGAGCAGGAGGAGTGGGCCGTGACATTGGAGAAACAAACAGCAAAACACCAGGGTTGTGGCGGTGGTGGTGGTGGTGGTGGGGGTTTGGTTCTAAATGATTAGCTTGATTCGTTACCTGGGGGCCAACCACGCCGGGGGGCCCTGGGGGGCCGGTCTTGCCTTGGAATCCCTGTGGATGAAACACAAGGATGGATTTAGACGCTAGAAGAGGCGTTTCACAGTTTCAAACAGAGTCGTATGATGCTAATATATTTTTTAATTAAAGTCAGACAAATGTTTGTACTCACAGTCTCTCCTCTCTGCCCAGGGTGACCGGGCAGGCCGTCCTTTCCAGCTGGGCCCTGGCAGAAATAAAGAGATGTTTGGTCAGAATAAGGTGGATATTGCTGTACCAGTTCACACATAGTGGTGTGTAGGATGAACAGATGCAGTTATAAGACTGTAGACAGCACAGCACCATGGCCAACGATCTGCTATACAAGTTATTCTCACAGGGGGGCCCTTTGGTCCTGGGAATCCAGTTGGTCCTTGAGGTCCAGGGAGACCCTGAAATAATGAACAGATGATAGGATGAAGTATTTGCATGAATTATTTATACTTTATTACCCTTGCTGGAGTGGCAATGATGGATATTTCAATTATTGGATCACTAGTTACTATGAAATAAAAAAGAGTATTGAACGATGATCAGTGAAAGAGATTAATCAGTTGTGGGGTAAAATAATGATAATACAATAATAAAATGTGCTCACCCTCTCTCCCAGAGGTCCTGGAGGTCCATCACTTCCAGAGTTTCCCTGAAGGAAAAACCAACCAAATGAACAATAGATTAAACAAGTCCCCACCCGATGGACTGTGGCCTTATATCCTGTAAATCAACACAACGGTTCAAATGACGAAGCGCTGTGGGGACAGGGACACGGCGTCCTACCTTGGGTCCGGCCTTTCCAGTGGGTCCCCTGGGCCCTCGCTCTCCACGTGGTCCCTACGCAGAAACAAAATGGAGGACGTTACGTTTTAATGAGTTCTCCGCGTTTGAAATGAGTTCTGACACTCCGTTCCCATGGAAACCTGGATGAGGTCTTGTGTGCGATGGGCGGGTAACTTACGGTGGGGCCTCTCTGTCCTCTAGGGCCAGATTTCCCGGCGGTTCCCTGCGGACGACAACAATGTACAATTGAATCACCGCAATGGTCTGCACCACGCTATACAATGAGGCATGAGTCCCAGACACAGGGGAAAAAGCACAGCAGTACCCTTCAAACAGAAAGAGAACGCCACTGAGATATGCACAGGAGGATAAATAAAGTTAAGGGGCATAAATTACACAGCATCAATCCCTTACCTTGTCTGTCTGGTGTCTGACTAGACCACACTTTAGTTGTTTTTTGTTTGTCACAATAATCATATTTTGTAAGCCTTGCTCCACTCTCTGTCGTAATCCATTGTGCTTAGAAGCAGCTTAACAGCCCATTCCCCACTTTCATTACTCAAAAAGGGATCAACTGTCGGGATAGGATGGCAACTTCTACCTTAAAATTAGAGTGAAAGTAACCCTAACCCAAATGAAAGAAATGCAACACATTTAATCCATGGTTGGTAATTGGATTCATCGTTGCCTTAAAAACTGATGAAGCGTTTGTGGCTGCGTCTAACAGAGACAGATTCCTCTGTCTCCTACACCACGCAATGTGTCCCTACATCATCCATCTTTGATGGCAAAACTACAGAGAGACAGGCTGATTCTTTCTGGTACGTACCCTGGTTCCCTTCTCTCCATTGGCTCCGGGGAACCCTTGGAATCCCTGAGACCCCTGTTGGACACAAACAAAACAAACTGTCACACCCTCCATTTTCTTTTCAGCCTTATACAACTACTAAAAGTGAGATCAAAGCAGTCTGTGGGATAGAAAGCAGTAGCTCATGGTAATGTGAGATGCTAAGAGGCTAAAAGGCTAACACCTAATAATTATACATAAATCTTCTAGTCCATCATACGACATGAACTGTCCCAAAGTCAATGAGGTGAATAGTACTAAACAAATAATGAAATAAATTAACTTGCAGAGCA
Organism: Pollachius pollachius; assembly: GCF_949987615.1. Lineage (NCBI taxonomy): Eukaryota > Metazoa > Chordata > Actinopteri > Gadiformes > Gadidae > Pollachius > Pollachius pollachius. The sequence continues at coordinate 17,838,106 of NC_136937.1, read as the reverse complement.
AAATATCAACAAAACTTCCACATCCACAATCTTTATAGAGCAACAGTGTATCGTATCATTACACGATATAAAATAGATCATGTTTAACTATACGGTGCAATATATCGAAAAACAGAAATGTTTTTCAGGGAGAACAGATTGGTCGGTACCTTTGGTCCTTGTCTGCCTGGATAACCTGGAAGACCAGGTACTCCGAGTTTACCCTGTGGACCGAATAAAACACATTGTATTATCACACTACATCAATCATATTCATTCTCTCCCTATAGGTCCAGCCTCTGTAGTAGTAAAATAATCGTCAGATATTTTATTGTAATTGGTTTGCTGGTGCAATCTATATGGTGCTGGTTATGCTGTCTGAGATACAATAATCACATATCCAGCACAATATGGGGGAGGGCTTGACCCACTTTGAGCTGATTTTGAAAGCGACCCCACACAGGAGGAATTACATTTGAAGCTTTCTCAGTTCCTCTGCCATACATACAGTGTGTACAACATGAGTACTATTGATGTAATGCACAGGTCCATGGGGCTTGTATAACACTGAACAGTCACAAATAGGCAACATATCTCACTCCACTCAGTCATTCCTTTGCACTGCTTGCATTTTTTTGGCATTCATTTATTGTCATTGTTTTGGACTCTTTCTTGTATGTGTTTATTTATTTCGTGTAAATTGAACCTGCCCTTTCAAAGATGAATTTCACTTTTTCTGTCACTTGTGACAGAAAATAAAGTTTTTCTTATCTTATCTTATCTTATCTTATGCATCATGGGATATTTTTTGCCTATACTCCGCCAAATTGAGAGGACACGAGAGAGTTGTAGTAATGGAAAATCCTAATCAATGTAAATGTACTGTAACCTAAGCTAACGAAAACGTTGTTTTGCTACGTCTCGCAAGAGAAAAGCTGCGGTGGTATCAAACACAACAACGCCCCCCCCCCCATGAAGACAAATCCTTTGTACTAGCCACATACACATATTCAGCTGTATTATGATATTCAGCTGTGTTAAGGTCAGGTATCCCACTTATCACGCTATCTGCTCTAACGAGACTGTCCGTGGTGCGTACCTTTTCACCGTTGGGTCCTAGGGGCCCAGAATCTCCGGGCAGACCCGAGCGTCCCTTGGGGCCCTCAGGACCGTCTTCTCCGCGAGGTCCGGCTGGCCCGAGCTCTCCCTGCGGGGTAAACAGCGGAGTGTTGACCGGAGGTCTGCTGCTTCAGTACACTAAGAACACCCTGAGATTTAATGCATTGAGCCGGAGGATCGATCAGCCATCACACGGTGGACTGGTGAGCAATGGCCTCCCAACGCCAGAATAGATGAAAGTTTACAGCCAAGCACAAAATAATGAATAAAGATAACGTGATGCATCCGATGTCATATTTTATTCATAGAAATGATGCAGGATGCAGTGCATCGTAAAGTATACGATTTGGTGAAAGGTTTTTTAATCTGTCATATTAATAATTAATCATGCAGTCATTTGGAAATGTATGGATTTGAAAATGAGGTCTTCCGTGTCTGTCCTAGATAGCAGCCTTAGCACCTGGTGTGTACCCCCACCCCCCGCCCAAGATATGCCCTGTATTAACACTGCATACAAAGCGACTCGCAGGCTAAAACGACAGAATACAAAGTTGTGCTGACACTCAGTCAATGTAATAGAGACCCAGTGATGTGCAAAAGCTATTCACACAAATACACACACACACGCTGGCACATACGCACACACACACACACACACACACACACACACACACACACACACACACACACACACACACCAATGTACCCTTAAGTACACATAAAAGCACATCAAACAAACTGTACTTGACTCTAGTCAGCACCGCGGTACACATGCACATACTTCACAAGCGCGCACCCTGTTGCAAAACAGGGCATTTTCAATTCTGCTCCACACTGAGAGTCTCCTCTGGGCTCAGGAGGACTCTTCAAATCTCTGGCTTTCATCAGTGTTTGATGCGCCTCCAGAGGAACCCGCGCCCCCACAGACGTCTCCCGAGTGTTCAGAGACACAAACCCCAACCCATCCACATACAGCTTGCTTATTGATTGGGTTGGAGGGGGGTGGGGGGGGTTAGGTGGTGAAGGTCTTGTTTTTCACTGTTAAAAGATGTTTCAAGTGTTGTTTTGATTGGATAATGTCTTTGGATTCAAAAAGTCACGGGTTTAAACTTTACACACCAGTTGAGGGGCAGCATGTGACTTATGAGGTAGAACGGGTTTACTGCTGGTAATGGATGGTGAAGGTTGCTAGTCACTGAGCAGAATACCTCACCCTAACTGCTCCTGATGAGCTGGCTGTAGCCATGCATGGGTGACGTAGGTGTGTGAATGTGTGTGTGGATGGAAGAATGCTAGACTATATTGCAAAGTGCTGTGTATAAATGCATTCCATTCACCATTTACAATTGAGCCAGTGGGAGGTGACATCATGTTGTTGTAGTTTGGTTATTGCTTTCCATTCACCATTATGAGAGACGGCCATGAGTGTTCGATGTGTTCCGACTAGATTGGATTATGTAAGATGCAATTGAATTGAGTTGCCATCATTTAGCTCCACTCAGATCTATTACTCTCTCTGTGATTCGGTCGCTGATCCATTTCCACGTTTGGTGACTTGAACCAATCAGGGGCAACCGCCGAGCTCATTCACAGTTTTCTCCCCTCAATTTCCCGGCACAGCCCAGCTGGTGCGCTTGACCAGAGAGCGTCAAATGAAATACTAACGGGGTCTTACCCTGTCACCCTTGATACCCATATCTCCCTTGAAGCCTGGGAATCCATCCTCGCCCTGCGAACAAGGAAGACAGAGAGAAAAGACAAGAGGAAAGAGGGAGGAGGGGGAGAGATGTAATGAAGTGGAAAAATATGAGAGAGTAGATGTTCAAAAATGATCTGTCTCGTCAGTTTCACACAGACACACACGGACACAGATACAATCACACACACACACACACACACACACACTCAAATAGACACACATACACACACGCATACACACATGCACAAACACGCGCAGACACACACTCGCATACGAGGAGGAGGATATGATGTGTCTCGAGATTTCCTGTTGCCAAGCAACCCTTGATCCCTGGTCTCCAGTCTCCAGACCGGCATCAATCATCAAGGCTGTCAGGGGCTACAACAATGGCAGGCCATTGCGACTGTCATCGCCGCGAACACGCTTCGGAGCCAGCCTCTTTGCTATCTTCCTCTTCCTGGGTTAATTAGCGACCGTGTAATCCATCACTTGAAGCTGCCTGCACTTATATACCAAAGACAAAAAAACTTGAAGAGCAAATCATCACTCTCTTTTCCTCACCTTCTCTCCCTTCCCTCCCTTTAGACCACGAACACCGTCGGCCCCCTGTAAGGGAAACACACACAAACACACACACACAAAAACATAAACATTAGTTACTTGGATGCACGATACACTATCTTCGTTGTGTGTTGACCATTTGAAGGTATGATCATTCCTAAACAATGCTATTTAAACAGGATAAACCCTTCACTCAAAGGTTTTTCTCTCCTGTTCTTTGACGGGAGGACCTCTCAAGCACCTTGCTGTTCCATCTAAATGTCGTTATATGTCCCGAATCTAACATCTGTTGGCATGACCTTCAAATGTGCTTCGTTATTTGATTCCAAGTTGTGGTTTCAATTTGATCATACTCAATTAGAACTTTCTGTTGAGGGACTATGTGGTCGATTGGGAATCAACTCACCTTCACACCGCGGGGCCCGGGATAACCAATGGGCCCTTGAGGGCCGGAGGGCCCCTGGACAGAGAGAGAGAAAGAGAGAGAGAGAGAGAGAGAGAGAGAGAGAAAATGTGGAGTGAGGGATGTTTCTCAGGCACACAAATGCAACATAGAAATGCACAAAAATATCAACAACAATAACAAATAAAAGTGTAATGGATCCACAAAGTACTAAAAAAAAAGAATACAGCAAAAACTGCATACACTACAACTCACCAAGTGTCCCTTCTCTCCATTCGGTCCTTCTTTGCCAGGGTGACCCTATGAATTATTAAGAGTGAACATAATCACATCTCATACCCCGATAATTACAACCATAAATACCACACTGCACGCTCGCCATTACCAAGGGCCTCATCTCCTCGTAAAACAATCGGATGATGTATCAAACAGAGAAGGAAAAGACGAGGCCATTGGAACAGGAGCCTAATAAGAAGAGCCTATTCCAATTCCATCTCATTTAGGGTTCTTCATTAACCGCAACGCTATTATGGGGGCCCTGCAAGCTATTAGTAGGCTGTTAAAAGTCACTGGGAGAGATAGAGAGAGAGAGAGAGAGAGAGAGAGAGAGAGAGAGAGAGAGGATTTGGGTAAAAAGCGAGAAATACATCATTGCAATAGTGACTGATTAAAATATATTGCCACTGAAATGATAAAACACACAAATATGGAGGAGAGAGAAATTGGCATAGATAAGGTTAAGAGTTTTCAACTTTATACCTTAATGGAATACAAAAGCAGTGTGCATCTAAATGGAATACACAAGCAAGGGGATCTCAATCTAATCATTACTGCAACCAGAATGATGTGCCATTCACAGCCTCAGTACCAGTTCATCATTTACAGCCTGTCTCACATCCTGGCACCTCCTTCCATCTACGGCTCACCTGTCATCAGCAAGGGTGTGTGTGTGTGAGTGTTTGTGTGTGTGTGTCTGCTTTCGTGTGTGGGGGTGTGTGTGCGTGTGTGTGTGTGAGTGTGAGTGGGTGTTTGCTTGTGTGTTTGTGTGTGTGTGTGTGTGTGTGTGTGTGTGTGTGTGTGTGTGTGTGTGTGTGTGTGTGTGTGTGTTTGTTTGTGTGTGTGTGCCCTAGAGTGGATATGTGCATGTGTGTGTAGGTATGCAGGTTGGCTTGGCAGGCTTGAACAATGCATTGAGTTCTTCAGAGGGGTAAAACTTACCGGGGGTCCATCGGCTCCGGGCATTCCTGGCAGACCTGGTTTTCCTAAAGGACCCTGGGAGGAAGAAGGAACACGCACATTTTAGAGAAACATCTATCTTTATTTGTTATAGTTATAACTTTTCTATAATATAGAAAAGTTGCAATACAAAAATATTGTTTGAAAAACATCCGGTTGGCAACCATATTGCAACTATTGTGTACATTTGTATATAAATATGTATAGAAAGCTATATATATTTATTTATATATTATATATATGTATATATACATAATTATATAGACACATAATCATAATCTAATAGACACATAATCTAATAGACACAGTACATGATGACATAAAACCTTTCCTTCTTTTTTCTCAGTGAAGGCATTTTGATATTCAATCATGAACGCTCACCTTCTCTCCTGGGGTCCCGATGGCTCCCTGGGGCCCTGCGAGTCCCTGTATGGAGAGGAAACAGTGAATCAGTGCCTGATTGATTAATCCTGGCGGTGGACTGGGGGGATTGAAGGGTTTATCAGATGCAGACAAGGGGGAAGAGCAGGTGAGTACAGACCTGAGCTCCGGGGTTGCCTTGCTGTCCGTTGGGGCCGGGCTCTCCTTGAGGTCCCTGGCGAGAGCGGAATAGAGTTAAACCTGCACTATGTCACATGGCTACTGCAGCTATTAACTCCATCATAAACATACTTCAACAAGAACGTTTCTTGAAAGGTAAAAACGCCCATCCACATGTCAATCCATGCAATATCCATATTTTACTCTATAAATGTTTTTATTCTGGTCCACTTTTGTCCTTCCCCCCCCCACCCAAACACCATGTAATAAAAGTCTTTAGCAATACATCTCTTTCCACTAGAGGTCACTAATAGGAAAACTTATATATTGCAGATTTAATATCATTATACTTGTTTTAAGTTAGGTAGAAAGTGGTCAAAAATAACCATATTTTTATTATAGAGTAATAATTGTAGTAACGGATGGGTCCTCAAATCAACTGATCTCTCGAGCTATCAGGGCAGAGTGCTGCTCTCATGGCCAAGGTCAAAGGTCATTCAATCAAAGGGTAGCTGTACTTTGCTCCATCAGCACCACACAAACCTGCACACAAACACACACACACACAAACACACAAACACACATATATACACACACACAAGCATACACAGAGACACCCGCAGCGATGCACACACACACACACACACACTCACACTCACACACACTAACAAACACACACACAAACACACACACACACGTGCACAACCCCCCACATACACTCTTGACCGTTCCGCTCCCGTAATGGAGGAAACTGCTGAAGCCAACATTCACAACGCCCTGCCTCTCACATAATTGACAATCAATTATGTTTTGTGGAAATGTGAGCGGCTCAGGGTAGACGTGGACTGGAGTGTTTCTCTCCTTATTCGGAGCGCTCCCAGCAGAAGGCCCACACTCCCCTCTTCTTTCATTACAGGCCCACCCCTCCCAAAGATGGACTCGGAAGAGTGCAGTGCGGCGGCGGTTTTGTAGCACCCGACTTCTGAAATGGGTCTCAGGGCAGCCATTCTATTCTTCATTAGGCGGTATGTCCCTCTCTAAGTACACCAGTTGTGTGTGGGTGTTAGTGGGGCATTGTGTGTGTAGCGTGTGGGGGTGTGTGTGTTGGGGGGTGCCTACGTGTAGTGTGTCTAGGGGTGTGTGCGTGTGGTAGATTGGGAAGTATGCTATTTATCCATTTTATCTAGAGCCGCTGTGTTGTACGGTTTTGTGTGCATTACAACACTTTGCAAAGTCATTTCCCAACTCCACTCACAATGTTTCCTTTGGGTCCAGGGTGGCCATCCATACCGGTGACACCCTAGAAGCCAGGGAGACACAAACAAAAAGACACAGAACACCAACAGCAATGAGGAGATACACAAAGTAGTACAAGCAGAGGAGGAATTAACAGGAATTAAGTTAGATCTCGCTCGATCGTAACCGCTTAATGGGATTCTCGAAGCGTGTGCGAGCGCGGCATACAGCATTCAGCAAGAGATTCTCAGTACAACATCGTTACAACGTTAGGTGGAGATCATTTGCAGTTCATGTGGTAGACGGGCTCATCCCTGAGGTAGTTAGGGTCTCTGATGGGTATCTTGCTAGCTGAGTGACAATTGGCAAACGACAACACCAGATGGTCTATCCAAACCAAGCGTTAATTGAGTGATTGAGTAATTATTGTAGATTCCTCCAAATATTGAGCCCAGGTAGAATGTTAAAATACATTGCATGATTGCTTTCACAAATGTAAAGGCGAGAACCAAATGAACACTAAAGCATTGACATAACTATTGCTGATACAGCAGAAAGCATCACAGTGTGGACCTTCATTGCGTAAAGCTCAGATTACAAAATCCCTGTGATGTTTTGTGCTGATTTCTTGTGTTTTACTAGAGGTTGTTAGGAGACCACACATTTGTTCTCTCCCTATTCACAACAGTAATGAATGAATGAAACAATGTGCGTGCGTGTGAGATTGAAATAAGATTGCACAGGGACTCACAGGTGGTCCAGGGGGGCCTTGGGGTCCCTTGGGTCCCAACAAACCGCGGGGTCCCTGTGAGAAGGAGAGAAAACGGGTTGACTGTGCTGTGAAAGGCCATCGGAAGCATTTGCTGAATACAAAACACATCCTGCATAATGATGCTTGACAAGTAAATGCCTACGAAGGACCTTATCTGCCAGATGAGCCTACGATTAATATCTTACATGAAGACAAATCTAGTGGGAGAGCCTCAATTGCCTCTCTGTTAATGCTGCGCTTATCAAACAGTGCTTTGAATTCCATCGCTGTGCCACATTGAGACAGCAACTAAAAGCCAACCAGTAGAGCACAGCCTGCTGGTCAGAGCACGCCACTGCAGTTAGGACTCAGCTTGAAGGGATCGTTGATTTGTTTCTTGGGGTGTATAGCCATAACTCTGTTGTCAGCCCTTCAACAATCAGTCTAAACCAATGCTCCTCTAACACAGCAAAGCTCCTCTAACACAGCTCTCTTACAGGGAATAACAGCCTCCATTTTCTCACACAGTCTGAGCCAGACCTTTCTAGAATGACATCATCACGGAGAACAAATTCCCATATAATCTACTTTTGACGCAGAAAAATATATACAAAGAGAAATATACTGGCTTCTTGACAAATTCTGTTGGCCTTGCGGTCATTTATACTTCCGCTCTGTTGGCGCCACATTTCTTTCTTTTTCTTTGGTGTACATTTCTACATACAGATGAATACGGTCACTTACAGATTCACCGGGGAGTCCTCGTGGCCCAATCTCTCCATCGTCTCCCTGGGCAACAGAGAAGCCACAACATGTCACCAAGTGAGGCAGAACCAGGAAGTGGATGACAACAGAGTAGTACGGATCAATTGAAAGATGACATGACGGGAGCTCCTGAGAGCAGGATAAAATATTATCTATTGTCTAATAAAGAAGGATAGCAATGTAGAACTTCGGAGCAATGTTTAATACCTTAACTACCACTACCACTGTTTACTTTCTATGTCAGACCGGTTGGGAACTTAAGCCTTACATGTGGTGTAGTTGGGGGGTGCCAAACTGAAACTGAAACTACAAAACAAAACAGAATATGTCAACAATATGTATCTGGAAAGAAGTTGTGGACTCACTCTTTCTCCATCTTCTCCTGGTCCACCAGGAGGCCCTGAAGGTCCGGCTTCACCCTAAACAATGACAACACACATCACACATTTAACACACACTTTAAAATAACACAGACATACATGCTCACATCTCCATGCATCAGAGTAACGTACCCGGTGTCCTTTCTCGCCGGAGAGTCCGGCCAGCCCGTCGAAACCTCTGTCTCCCTGACAGGCAAGAAAGAAAATCACGTCATTTCATTTCATAAGGAAGATGACACTGGATGAAAGTCACCAGCAGCAACACGTGCTCAGCACCATGTTTGGAGTGGACTGAAGACTGAAAAGGTACCTTGGTTCCGGTCTGTCCAGGCATACCTCTGGCTCCATCCGCTCCGGAGCGTCCCTGTAGTTAAGAGCGACATCCACATCCGTTAAACAGGCCTCGCCTGAGTAGCATCACAATTCAGACTTAAGCTGAGTATCTTAAGTCTGACGGCAGACCGGCTCAGAGCTGGGTCAATGGGGCGTTTCACTTTCTTTCGCTTCTTATTTGTTTCAACCGATTTGGGGAACGCAAAGTCAAGTGAACTTCAAAAATAGTGTCTGCAAAGGTTTATCATCAGCACTGTGTAGACCAGCCACTTCTTCGGTAGAATATCTCATAACGCAACAGGAAACAAGGCGTAACTCGGCCCACTGCATTTTCTGGCTTTACAGCCCAGGCTCTGTGTCATCAGCCCACTGGACGTCCTTCTATATCAGAGCA